>NW_028162285.1:0-23080 GCF_964263955.1 Coregonus lavaretus | reverse complement strand
CTCCCTGTGTTTATCCCACACTACCATCCTGTTGGCATGGAGACAGGAATGACATGATGTGCAGCGCTTCCATTGGCCCATCATGAGTTCATGTTCTGTTTGGAACTTCTTCAGTAGGAGAGAGAGAGAAGAGAGAGAGAGAGAGAGAGAGAGAGAGAGAGAGAGAGAGAGAGAGAGAGAGAGAGAGAGAGAGAGAGAGAGGAGAGAGAGAGAGAGAGAGAGAGAGAGAGAGAGAGAGAGACAGAGCGAGAGAGAGAGAGAGAGAGAGAGAGAGAGAGAGAGAGAGAGAGAAGAGAGAGAGAGAGAGAGAGAGAAAGAGACATGCTTGTCGAGAGGCAGCCAGTTGAGGTGGGTTACAATGCTGCTGAATATCAGACAGCTGAGGCCCACAGCTCCACTGTCCTCCACTCCTCACACTTAATGAAGCCCACATTCTCTATCTCATACACACACACATTAAACATGCGCACACACACACACGTATGTACACGTACACACACTGACTGGCCGATTAAAAGGTATTTACGACCTCTCCCACTGCTCTCCATGGGGCTGACTATTCCCCTAACGACGAAGAGGATAACGATGTGGACAGAGGCCCTGACAACCCACTACTCTGCTCTGACTACTGCTACTGGAACACTGCTGCAGAGGTCACAATTACCATTGGAATAGACCAGTCTCTTCAGATGGTCTACATGCATTATCCGTTAGCCTTCTCAGTTAGAATGTGACCTGGTCAGAATGTGACATGGTCAGAATGTGACCTGGTCAGGATGTGACATGGTCAGAATGTGACATGGTCAGAATGTGACATGGTCAGAATGTGACCTGGTCAGGATGTGACATTGTCAGAATGTGACATGGTCAGGATGTGACATGGTCAGGATGTTGACATGGTCAGAATGTGACCTGGTCAGGATGTGACATGGTCAGAATTTGACATGGTCAGGATGTGACCTGGTCAGGATGTGTGCAGAACATGGTACATGGCCAAAGGTTCCAGTGAGGTCAGACAGGAGTATTTCCTGACCATGTGACCTGACCAGGAATAACTCTGTACCCTAGTTAAAGCCCTAGGTCACATCACACAGTCAGTAAAAACTCTGGGCACTAGTCATCCCATAGAGGTGAGATAGCAGAGAGAGCAGAGCAGAGAGAGTAGAGAGAGAGTAGAGAGAGTAGAGAGAGCAGAGAGAGCAGAGAGAGTAGAGAGAGTAGAGATAGTAGAGAGAACAGAGAGTAGAGAGAGCAGAGAGAGTAGAGCAGAGAGAGCAGAGAGAGTAGAGAGAGTAGAGCTAGTAGAGAGAACAGAGAGTAGAGAGAGCAGAGAGAGTAGAGCAGAGAGAGCAGAGAGAGTAGAGAGAGTAGAGCTAGTAGAGAGAGTAGAGATAGTGAGAGAACAGAGAGTAGAGAGAGCAGAGAGAGTAGAGCAGAGAGAGCAGAGAGAGTAGAGAGAGTAGAGATAGTAGAGAGAACAGAGAGTAGAGAGAGCAGAGAGAGTAGAGAGAGCTGAGAGAGTAGAGCAGAGAGAGTAGAGCAGAGAGAACAGAGAGAGCAGAGAGAGTAGAGCAGAGAGAGTAGAGCAGAGAGAACAGAGAGAGCAGAGAGTGTAGAGCAGAGAGAGTAGAGCAGAGAGAACAGAGAGAGCAGAGAGAGTAGAGCAGAGAGAGTAGAACAGAGAGAACAGAGAGAACAGAGAAAGTAGAGCAGAGAGAGTAGAGCAGAGAGAAAAGAGAGAACAGAGAGAGTAGAGCAGAGAGAACAGAGAGAACAGAGAAAGTAGAGCAGAGAGAACAGAGAGAACAGAGAGTAGAGCAGAGAGAGTAGAGCAGAGAGAGTAGAGCAGAGAGAACAGAGAGAACAGAGAGAGTAGAGCAGAGAGAATAGAGAGAGCAGAGAGAGTAGAGCAGATCAGAGAGTGTGACAAGGCTGTTTTAGTGGGCTATCTCTGCCTGGGGATCCCACAACAGACAGACACAACACCTGACTAACACATGATGTCACCTAGCTAACATGTCCTGTCTTACCCTGTGTATTCATTCTCCCTCTTCTTTCTATATCTTATCAAATTTATTGTCTCTCATACTTTCTTGCTCTTCTCCCGTCTTCTCTCTTTCTCCCCCTGCCCCTCTTTCTATCCCTCTCTTTCAATTCCAAAAAACATAGTTTATCTCTCCTTCTCTCTCTCTATCAATTCAATTCATTTTCAATTCAATTTAAGGGCTTTATTGGCATGGGAAACATATGTTAACATTGCCAAAGCAAGTGAAGTAGATAGTAAACACTATATATCTCTCTCTATCCCTCTGTCTCTCTCTCTGTGGTGCCCCAGGGCAGGAAAAACAGGCTTCTTCTTCCCTTCTTCCCCCCCACATAGAGAAATAAAGAGAGGGATGAATCAGGCACTGAGAGGACTGAGCCTCTACCTCTCTGATGTGTCTACAGTGGACATGTCATAGTGAGAGGGAGAGGGACAGAGGGAGGGAGGGAGGGAGGGAGGGAGGGAGGGAGGGAGGGAGGGAGGGAGGGAGGGAGGGGGAGAGCGAGAGAGAGAGAGAGTAATAACCTCCTCTGTAACCAGGCACACACACGCACACATGCACACACACACCTAGAATACAGGATATAGTAAGCTTACGGTACACATATTGGTGAAAATCGGGCAAGTTCATATACATATAAATAGCCTATATATCATTCACACACACTAAACCTGCTATATAAGACAAATCCACACACAGGTGGGTGCCAAGGTAGTCTAGCTCTCTTTCTCTCTTAAAACACACACACACACACACCAATGAACGGAGGAACGCATGCACACATTACTAGACTTCACACACCACGCTGCTCCCCCCTGAGGGCATATCTTTTCCTCATCCTCTCTCCTTTCCCTCTCTTTCTCGCCCTCCCCTCCTCCTCTCTCCCTCGTTCCCCCTCTCAGGGTAAGAAAGGAGTGCTGCATGGAAGACAGGAAAACTATTTAAAGTAGAGATCTGGGCACAAATTGTTCCTCTGTCAGGTGTTAACAGTAAGAGGTGTTTACACAACAGAATAAAGCTACAGAGCCAGGGACACAGACAGAGAGAGAGAGAGAGAGAGAGAGAGAGAGAGAGAGAGAGAGAGAGAGAGAGAGAGAGAGAGAGAGAGAGAGATCAACAATTTCCAGGCCCAGGGACATGTACTAGTCTGTTGCGACCTAAATGCCAGAATTGGACAAGAACCTGACACCCTCAGCACACAGGGGGACAAACACCTACCTGTAGGTGACAGCATTCCCTCCCCCATATGCCCCCTTAGGCAAAACTACGACAACATAACCAACAAAAACAGGTCACAACTCCTGCAGCTCTGTCGGACGCTGGGTATGTACATAGTCAATGGTAGGCTTCAAGGGGACTAATATGGTAGGTACACCTATAGCTCATGTCTTGGCGGTAGTACTGTAGACTACTTTATCACTGACCTCAACCCAGAGTCTCTTAGAGCGTTCACAGTCAGTCCACTGACACCCCTATCAGATCACAGCAAAATCCCACTCTACTTGAACAGAGCTATGCTCAATCATGAGACATCAAAGCCAAAGCAACTGAATAATATTAAGAAATGCTATAGATGGAAGGAAAGTAGTGTGGAAATCTACCAAAAAACTATTAGGCAACAACAAATTCAATCCCTTCTAGACAATTTCCTGGACAAAATGTTCCACTGTAATAGTGAATGTGTAAACTTGGCAGTAAATCATTTTTACCCTACAGTGAAGGAAAAAAGTATTTGATCCCCTGCTGATTTTGTACGTTTGCCCACTGACAAAGACATGATCAGTCTATAGTTTTAATGGTAGGTTTATTTGAACAGTGAGAGACAGAATAACAACAAAGAAATCCAGAAAAAAATGTGTCAAAAATGTTATAAATTGATTTGCATTTTAATGAGGGAAATAAGTATTTGACCCCTCTGCAAAACATGACTTAGTACTTGGTGGCAAAACCCTTGTTGGCAATCACAGAGGTCAGACGTTTCTTGTAGTTGGCCACCAGGTTTGCACACATCTCAGGAGGGATTTTGTCCCACTCCTCTTTGCAGATCTTCTCCAAGTCATTAAGGTTTTGAGCCTGACGTTTGGCAACTCGAACCTTCAGCTCCCTCCACAGATTTTCTATGGGATTAAGGTCTGGAGACTGGCTAGGCCACTCCAGGACCTTAATGTGCTTCTTCTTGAGCCACTCCTTTGTTGCCTTGGCCGTGTGTTTTGGGTCATTGTCATGCTGGAATACCCATCCACGACCCATTTTCAATGCCCTGGCTGAGGGAAGGAGGTTATCACCCAAGATTTGACGGTACATGGCCCCGTCCATCGTCCCTTTAATGCGATGAAGTTGTCCTGTCCCCTTAGCAGAAAAACACCCCCAAAGCATAATGTTTCCACCTCCATGTTTGACGGTGGGGATGGTGTTCTTGGGGTCATAGGCAGCGTTCCTCCTCCTCCAAACACGGCGAGTTGAGTTGATGCCAAAGAGCTCGATTTTGGTCTCATCTGACCACAACACTTTCACCCAGTTCTCCTCTGAATCATTCAGACGTTCATTGGCAAACTTCAGGTGGGCCTGTATACAGTGGGGGGAAAAAAGTATTTAGTCAGCCACCAATTGTGCAAGTTCTTCCACTTAAAAAGATGAGAGAGGCCTGTAATTTTCATCATAGGTACACGTCAACTATGACAGACAAATTGAAGGGAAAAAATCCAGAAAATCATATTGTAGGATTTTTAATGAATTTATTTGCAAATTATGGTGGAAAATAAGTATTTGGTCACCTACAAACAAGCAAGATTTCTGGCTCTCACAGACCTGTAACTTCTTCTTTAAGAGGCTCATCTGTCCTCCACTCGTTACCTGTATTAATGGCACCTGTTTGAACTTGTTATCAGTATAAAAGACACCTGTCCACAACCTCAAACAGTCACACTCCAAACTCCACTATGGCCAAGACCAAAGAGCTGTCAAAGGACACCAGAAACAAAATTGTAGACCTGCACCAGGCTGGGAAGACTGCATCTGCAATAGGTAAGCAGCTTGGTTTGAATAAATCAACTGTGGGAGCAAATATTAGGAAATGGAAGACATACAAGACCACTGATAATCTCCCTCGATCTGGGGCTCCACGCAAGATCTCACCCCGTGGGGTCAAAATGATCACAAGAACGGTGAGCAAAAATCCCAGAACCACACGGGGGGACCTAGTGAATGACCTGCAGAGAGCTGGGACCAAAGTAACAAAGCCTACCATCAGTAACACACTACGCTGCCAGGGACTCAAATCCTGCAGTGCAAGACGTGTCCCCCTGCTTAAGCCAGTACATGTCCAGGCCCGTCTGAAGTTTGCTAGAGTGCATTTGGATGATCCAGAAGAGGATTGGGAGTATGTCATATGGTCAGATGAAACCAAAATAGAACGTTTTGGTAAAAACTCAACTCGTCGTGTTTGGAGGACAAAGAATGCTGAGTTGCATCCAAAGAACACCATACCTACTGTGAAGCATGGGGGTGGAAACATCATGCTTTGGGGCAGTTTTTCTGCAAAGGGACCAGGACGACTGATCCGTGTAAAGGAAAGAATGAATGGGGCCATGTATCGTGAGATTTTGAGTGAAAACCTCCTTCCATCAGCAAGGGCATTGAAGATGAAACGTGGCTGGGTCTTTCAGCATGACAATGATCCCAAACACACCGCCCGGGCAACGAAGGAGTGGCTTCGTAAGAAGCATTTCAAGGTCCTGGAGTGGCCTAGCCAGTCTCCAGATCTCAACCCCATAGAAAATCTTTGGAGGGAGTTGAAAGTCCGTGTTGCCCAGCGACAGCCCCAAAACATCACTGCTCTAGAGGAGATCTGCATGGAGGAATGGGCCAAAATACCAGCAACAGTGTGTGAAAACCTTGTGAAGACTTACAGAAAACGACGTTTGACCTGTGTCATTGCAAACAAAGGGTATATAACAAAGTATTGAGAAACTTTTGTTATTGACCAAATACTTATTTTCCACCATAATTTGCAAATAAATTCATTAAAAATCCTACAATGTGATTTTCTGGAGAAAAAAAATCTCATTTTGTCTGTCATAGTTGACGTGTACCTATGATGAAAATTACAGGCCTCTCTCATCTTTTTAAGTGGGAGAACTTGCACAATTGGTGGCTGACTAAATACTTTTTTTCCCCACTGTATGTGCTTTCTTGAGCAGGGGGACCTTGCGGGCGCTGCAGGATTTCAGTCCTTCACGGCGTAGTGTGTTACCAATTGTTTTCTTGGTGACTATGGTCCCAGCTGCCTTGAGATCATTGACAAGATCCTCCCGTGTAGTTCTGGGCTGATTCCTCACCGTTCTCATGATCATTGCAACTCCACAAGGTGAGATCTTGCATGGAGCCCCAGGCCGAGGGAGATTGACAGTTATTTTATGTTTCTTCCATTTGTGAATAATCGCACCAACTGTTGTCACCTTCTCACCAAGCTGCTTGGCGATGGTCTTGTAGCCCATTCCAGCCTTGTGTAGGTCTACAATCTTGTCCCTGACATCCTTGGAGAGCTCTTTGGTCTTGGCCATGGTGGAGAGTTTGGAATCTGATTGATTGATTGCTTCTGTGGACAGAAGAGTGTGCTCCTAATCTCAGCTTGTTACCTGTATAAAAGACACCTGGGAGCCAGAAATCTTTCTGATTGAGAGGGGGTCAAATACTTATTTCCCTCATTAAAATGCAAATCAATTTATAACATTTTTGACATGCGTTTTTCTGGATTTTTTTGTTGTCATTCTGTCTCTCACTGTTCAAATAAACCTACCATTAAAATTATAGACTGATCATTTCTTTGTCAGTGGGCAAACGTACAAAATCAGCAGGGGATCAAATACTTTTTTCCCTCACTGTATAACAAAGAACAAACAGCAAAAACATATACATGATCAAATACAAATCTTAGAATCAACTATTAAAGACTACCAGAACCCACTGGATTCTCCAATTACATTGAATGAACTACAGGACAAAATACAAACCCTCCAACCCAAAAAGGCATGTGGTTGATGGTATCCTAAATTAAATGATAAAATATACAGACCACAAATTCCAATTTGACTCTTTAACCTCATCCTTAGCTCTGGCATATTCCCCAATATTTGGAACCAAGGACTGATCACCCCAATCCACAAAAGTGGAGACAAATTTTACTCCAATAACTACCATGGGATATGCGTCAACAGCAACCTTGGGAAAATCCTCTGCATTATCATTAACAGCAGACTTGTACATTTCCTCAGCGAAAACAATGTACTCAGCAAATGTCAAATTTGATTTTTACCAAATTACCGTACGACAAACCACGTATTCACCCTGCACATCCTAATTGACAAACAAACAAACCAAAAGAAAGGCAAAGTCTTTTCATGCTTTGTTGATTTCAAAAAAGCTTTCGACTCAATTTGGCATGAGGGTCTGCTATACAAATTGATGGAACGTGGTGTTGGGGGGAAAACATACGACATTATAAAATCCATGTACACAAACAACAAGTGTGTGGTTAAAAAAAACTAAAAAATACACACATTTCTTTCCACAGCTTAAGCCCCACCCTCTTCAACATATATATCAACAAATTGGCGAGGGAACTAGAACAGTCTGCAGCACCCGGCCTCACCCTACTAGCATCTGAAGTCAAATGTCTACTGTTTGCTGATGATCTGGTGCTTCTGTCGCCAACCAAGGAGGGCCTACAGCAGCACCTAGATCTTCTGCACAGATTCTGTCAGACCTGGGCCCTGACAGTAAATCTCAGTAAGACAAAAAATTATGGTGTTCCAAAAAAGGTCCAGTTGCCAGGACCACAAATACAAATTCCATCTAGACACCGTTGCCCTAGAGCACACAAAAAACTATACATACCTCGGCCTAAACATCAGCGCCACAGGTAACTTCCACAAAGCTGTGAACGATCTGAGAGACAAGGCAAGAAGGGCCTTCTATGCCATCAAAAGGAACATAAAATTCGACATACAATTTAGGATCTGCCTAAAAATACTTGAATCAGTTATAGAACCCATTGCCCTTTATGGTTGTGAGGTCTGGGGTCCGCTCACCAACCGAGAATTCACTAAATGGGACAAACACCAAATTGAGACTCTGCATGCAATATTCTGCAAAAATATCCTCAGTGTACAACGTAAAACACCAAATAATGCACGCAGAGCAGAATTAGGCCGATACCCGCTAAGTATCAACATCCAGAAAAGAGCCGTTAAATTCTACAACCACCTAAAAGGAAGCGATTCCAAAACCTTCCATAACAAAGTCATCACCTACTGAGAAATGAACCTGGAGAAGAGCTCCCTGAGCAAGCTGGTCCTTGACACATTGGAAACTATTTACAAAAAAACAGAGCAAACTAGAATGCTATTTGGCCCTAAACAGAGAGTACACAGTGGCAGAATATCTGACCACTGTGACTGACCCAAAATTAAGGAAATCTTTGACTATGTAAAGACTCAGTGAGCATAGCCTTGCTATTGAGAAAGGCTGCCAAAGGCAGATCTGGCTCTCAAGAAAAGACAGGCTATGTGCACACTGCCCACAAAATGAGGTGGAAACTGAGTTGCACTGCAGCAAGATTTGTGACCTGTTGCCACAAGAAAAGGGCAACCAGTGAAGAACAAACACCATTGTAAATACAACCGTTAGTTATTTTCCCTTTTGTACTTTAACTATTTGCACATCATTACACCACTGTATATAGACATAATATAACACTTGAAATGTCTTTATTATTTTGGAACTTTTGTGAGTGTAATGTTAATCTTTTATTGTTTATTTTACTTTTGTTTATTATCTATTTCACTTGCTTTGGCAATGTAAACATATGTTCCAATAAAGCCCCTTAAATTGAATTGAATTGAGAGAGAGAGAGAGAGAGAGAGACAAAGGACAGAGAACATGGAGAGAACATGGAGAGAAGAGAAGAGAGGACAGAGAACATGGAGAGAAGAGAAGAGAGGACAGAGAACATGGAGAGAAGAGAGGACAGAGAACATGGAGAGAAGAGAAGAGAAGAGAGGACAGAGAACATGGAGAGAAGAGAGGACAGAGAACATGGAGAGAAGAGAAGAGAGGACAGAGAGAGAGAGAGAGAGAGAAGATCAAGAGAGAGGCAAAGGACAGAGAACATGGAGAGAAGAGAGAAGAGAAGAGAGGACAGAGAACATGGAGAGAAGAGAAGAGAGGACAGAGAACATGGAGAGAAGAGAGGACAGAGAACATGGAGAGAAGAGAAGAGAAGAGAGGACAGAGAACATGGAGAGAAGAGAGGACAGAGAACATGGAGAGAAGAGAAGAGAGGACAGAGAGAGAGAGAGAGAGAGAGAAGATCAAGAGAGAGGCAAAGGACAGAGAACATGGAGAGAAGAGAAGAGAGGACAGAGAACATGGAGAGAAGAGAAGAGAGGACAGAGAACATGGAGAGAAGAGAGGACAGAGAACATGGAGAGAAGAGAAGAGAAGAGAGGACAGAGAACATGGAGAGAAGAGAGGACAGAGAACATGGAGAGAAGAGAAGAGAGGGCTAGATTTGTTGTTGTTTCTCTACTCCAGCTCAGCGCTGCCTGCTTCCTCATCAGAGAGGGCAGAGAACATGGAGAGAAGAGAAGAGAGGACAGAGAACATGGAGAGAAGAGAGGACAGAGAAGAGGTGGAGAAGAGGTTTACCGAAATTATCGGCCGATATTGGCCTTTTAACGCTATATCAGTATCGGCCGATAATTCCACCGATAACCAATATTCAATCAATAGGATGAAAAAAACTATCTTGCGCTGATCTAAACACTTGCGGCCATCCTCATGATGTGTCATTAATTTAACAATGTAAGAAATCAACATTTGAAGCATATTTCTTGGACAATTACTGTTTTGGATAGCAATTTATGAGAATTCACTGTGGAATAATTACACCTTTTAATTTCCCCGGCATAAAACAGTATATCGGCAGATATATCGGTATCGGTAAGTTGTGTCCCCCAAAAAATCGGAATCGGTATCGGACCCAAAAAACCATATAGGTCGGGCTCTAGTGGAGAGAGTAAGGGGGAGGGAGCAGAGAGGAGGAGAGGGAGGGAGGGAGAGAGGACAGGTTAGAGCAGAGAGTAGAAATCGAAGTGACAGCAGACAGCTGACGTGCGTGTGTGTGTGTACGTAAATGTGGCGCGCCTGTGTCTGTGCCATACATGCATGCGCCCCTGTGTGTGTGTGTACCTTAAGTACATGCATGCCTGTGTGTGTGTGTGTATGTGTGTGTGTATGTGTGCTGATTAGGGTTGGGCAGTGTCCAGATTTTGATATCGTCATACTGTCCTTCTCTCATCCCGGGACTTCCGATATTACTGGCTTAGTACACAAGGGGGTGCCAAAACACCCCCGCAAAAAAAACATTGGACATCTATTACCAGAATGCTAACAGAATTAGCATAAATAATAGCACATTTCCATGGAGGCTGCTAGCTAAATATGCTAATGAGCGCAAACAAAAATAAACTAATTGCAAAGACAGGCAATCCAGCTCATAAAGTTATACATTTATAGGTAGGAGCTATCGAATGTCATTTTTGGTTAGTTTGGACATTTACAAGCGAATGTGAATGAGAGACATTGTTGAAATTAACAACGTTTTGATGCATGCTCGTCTGAAGAAAGAACAGTACTGGCTCTCGAGCAGCATTTGTCCACGCTGTGTCTGTGTGGAGTCTGGAGTCACTAGGGCAACAGGCCTGCCTGCTCTGCTCGAAGAAGATGGGGGAGGAGCCGAGAACAGAGAGGAGAAAAAACACAAAAAATGAAGCAGAACGCCCCGTCACCACAGTATGTTGCCCCGTCACCTTAGATAACTAGAAAGTTCAACTTCAGGGTCACGTTAAAGCAGAATTCAGCATTTTTCACGCAGGAAAAAAATTATAAAACGCATAAGAAATATCTTGCTGCGTTTTGTAAACGCAGATCTAAAATGATTCTTATTGTAATTTCTGCTCAGCATCAGAATAATTCTGTACTTCAGTTGCACTTCTCCACTTGGATGAGAATTCACGAACGGGCATTCTATCAGCAAACAGCGATCTGACCATCAAGAGCATCCTGACTGGTTGCATTACTGCCTGGTATGGCAACTGCTCAGCCTCTGACCGCAAGGCAGTACAGAGGGTAGTGTGTACGGCCCAGTACATCACTGGGGCCAAGCTTCCTGCCATCCAGGACCTCTATAGTAAGGGGGATTGAATGGCGCCGGAGAAGATGGCTGCCGTTTTACAGCCCTCTAACCAATTGTACTATTATGTGTGTTTTTCCACATTATTTGTAATTTATTTTGTACATAATGTTTCTGCCATCGTCTCTTATAACCAAAAAGAGCTTCTGGATTTCAGGACAGCGATTACTCACCTCGTATTGGACGAAGATTTTTTCTTCAACAAGTCGGACACGAAGGATATCCTACAGACACCCGACACGGCCCAAATCCCCGCCATTCGCATGAGAAAGAGACGGAGATATCGTGGACGTAGGTCGGGGTGCCTTGTAAGGATCCGACGGCGAGCGAGTAAACGGACTCTTCCATCAATCCTATTAGCCAATGTTCAATCATTTGAGAATAAATTAGATGACGGTTATCCTACCAACGGGACATTAAAAACTGTAATATATTATGTTTCACCGAGTCGTGGCTGAACGACGACATGGACAACATACAGCTAGCGGGCTATACGCTACATCGGCAGGATAGAACGGCTGACTCCGGTAAGACAAGAGGTGGCGGTCTGTGTATATTTGTAAACAACAGCTGGTGCACAAAATCAAATACTAAGGAAGTCTCAAGGTTTTGCTCGCCTGAGGTAGAGTTTCTTATGATAAGCTGTAGACCACACTATTTACCAAGAGAGTTTTCATCTATATTTTTCATAGCTGTCTATTTACCACCACAAACCAATGCTGGCATTACGATTGCACTGAATGAGCTGTATAAGGCCATAAGTGAACAGGAAAACGCTCATTCAGAGGCAGCGCTCCTAGTGGCCGGGGACTTTAATGGAGGGAAACTTAATTCAGTTCTACCTCATTTCTACCAGCATGTTAAATGTGCAACCAGATGAAAAAAAACTCTAGACCACCTTTACTCCACACACAGAGATGCATACAAAGCTCTCCCTCGCCCTCCATTTGGCAAATCTGACCATAACTCTATCCTCCTGATTCCTGCTTATAAGCAAAAACTAAAGCAGGAAGCACCAGTGACTCGGTTAATAAAAAAGTGGTCAGATGACGCAGATGCTAAGCTACAGGACTGTTTTGCTAGCACAGACTGGAACATGTTCCGGGATTCTTCAGATAGCATTGAGGAGTACACCACATCAGTCACTGGCTTCATCAATAAGTGCATCGATGACGTCGTCCCCACAGTGACCGTACGTACATACCCCAACCAGAAGCCATGGATTACAGGCAACATCCGCACTGAGCTAAAGGGTAGAGCTGCCGCTTTCAAGGAGCGGGACTCTAACCCGGACGCTTATAAAAGAAATCCCGCTATGCCCTCTGACGAACCATCAAACAGGCAAAGAGTCAATACAGGACTAAGATTGAATCTTTACTACACCGGCTCTGACACTCGTCGAATGTGGCAGGGCTTGCAAACTATTACAGACTACAAAGGGAAGCACAGCCGCGAGCTGCCCAGTGACACAAGACTTCCAGACGAGCTAAACCACTTCTATGCTCGCTTCGAGGCAAGCAACACTGAAGCATGCATGAGAGCACCAGCTGTTCCGGATGACTATGTGAGTAAGACTTTTAAGCAGGTCAACATTCACAAGGCCGCAGGGCCAGACGGATTACCAGGACGTGTACTCTGAGCATGTGCTGACCAACTGGCAAGTGTCTTCACTGACATTTTCAAAATGTCACTGACTGAGTCTGTAATACCAACATGTTTCAAGCAGACCACCATAGTCCCCGTGCCCAAGGACACTAAGATAGCCTGCCTAAATGACTACCGACCCGTAGCACTGACGTCTGTAGCCATGAAGTGCATTGAAAGGCTGGTCATAGCTCACATCAACACCATTATCCCAGAAACCCTAGACCCACTCCAATTTGCATACCGCCCCAACAGATCCACAGATGATGCAATCTCTATTGCACTCCACACTGCCCTTTCCCACCTGGACAAGAGGAACACCTACGTGAGAATGCTATTCATTGACTAAAGCTCAGCATTCAACATCATAGTGCCCTCAAAGCTCATCACTAAGCTAAGGATCCTGGGACTAAACACCTCCCTCTGCAACTGGATCCTGGACTTCCTGACGGACCGCCCCCAGGTGGTAAGGGTAGGTCACAACACATCTGCCACACTGATCCTCAACACGGGGGACCCTCAGGTGTGCGTGCTCAGTCCCCTCCTGTACTCCCTGTTCACTCATGACTGCATGGCCAGGCACGACTCCAACACCATCATTAAGTTTGCCGATGACACAACAGTGGTAGGCCTGATCACCGACAACGATGAGACAGCCTATAGGGAGGAGGTCAGAGACCTGGCCGTATGGTGCCAGGATAACAACCTCTCCCTCAACGTGACCAAGACAAAGGAGATGATTGTGGACTACAGGAAAAAAAAGAGGACTGAGCACGCCCCCATTCTCATCGACGGGGCTGTAGTGGAACAGGTTGAGAGCTTCAAGTTCCTTGGTGTCCACATCACCAACGAACTATCATGGTCAAAACACACCAAGACAGTCGTGAAGAGGGCACGACCAAGCCTATTCCCCCTTAGGAGACTGAAAAGATTTGGCATGGGTCCTCAGATCCTCAAAGAATTCTACAGCTGCACCATCGAGAGCATCCTGACTGGTTGCATCACCACGTGGTATGGCAACTGCTCGGCCTTCGACCGCAAGGCACTACAGAGGGTAGTGCGTCCTGCCATCCAGGACTTCTATTCCAGGCGGTGTCAGAGGAAGGCCCTCAAAATTGTCAAAGACTCCATCCACCCTAGTCATAGACTGTTTTCTCTGCTACCGCACGGCAAGCGGTACCGGAGTGCCAAGTCTAGGTCCAAAATACTTCTCAACAGCTTCTACCCCCAAGCCATAAGACTCCTGAACAGCTAATCATGGCTACCCGGACTATTTGCACTGCCCCCCAACCACCACATCTTTTTACGCTGCTGCTACTTTGTTAATTATTTATGCATAGTCACTTTAACTCTACCCACATGTACAGTGGGGCAAAAAAGTATTTAGTCAGCCACCAATTGTGCATGTTCTCCCACTTAAAAAGATGAGAGAGGCCTGTAATTTTCATCATAGGTACACGTCAACTATGACAGACAAAATGAGAAAAGAAATTCCAGAAAATCACATTGTAGGATTTTTAATGAATTTATTTGCAAATTATGGTGGAAAATAAGTATTTGGTCAATAACAAAAAAGTTTCTCAATACTTTGTTATATACCCTTTGTTGGCAATGACACAGGTCAAACGTTTTCTGTAAGTCTTCACAAGGTTTTCACACACTGTTGCTGGTATTTTGGCCCATTCCTCCATGCAGATCTCCTCTAGAGCAGTGATGTTTTGGGGCTGTCGCTGGGCAACACGGATTTTCAACTCCCTCCAAAGATTTTCTATGGGGTTGAGATCTGGAGACTGGCTAGGCCACTCCAGGACCTTGAAATGCTTCTTACGAAGCCACTCCTTCGTTGCCCGGGCGGTGTGTTTGGGATCATTGTCATGCTGAAAGACCCAGCCACGTTTCATCTTCAATGCCCTTGCTGATGGAAGGAGGTTTTCACTCAAAATCTCACGATACATGGCCCCATTCATTCTTTCCTTTACACGGATCAGTCGTCCTGGTCCGTTTGCAGAAAAACAGCCCGAAAGCATGATGTTTCCACCCCCATGCTTCACAGTAGGTATGGTGTTCTTTGGATGCAACTCAGCATTCTTTGTACTCCAAACATGACGAGTTGAGTTTTTACCAAAAAGTTATATTTTGGTTTCATCTGACCATATGACATTCTCCCAATCCTCTTCTGGATCATCCAAATGCACTCTAGCAAACTTCAGACGGGCCTGGACATGTACTGGCTTAAGCAGGGGGACACAGCAGGATTTGAGTCCCTGGCGGCGTAATGTGTTACTGATGGTAGGCTTTGTTACTTTGGTCCCAGCTCTCTGCAGGTCATTCACTAGGTCCCCCCGTGTGGTTCTGGGATTTTTGCTCACCGTTCTTGTGATCATTTTGACCCCACGGGGTGAGATCTTGCGTGGAGCCCCAGATCGAGGGAGATTATCAGTGGTCTTGTATGTCTTCCATTTCCTAATAATTGCTCCCACAGTTGATTTCTTCAAACCAAGCTGCTTACCTATTGCAGATTCAGTCTTCCCAGCCTGGTGCAGGTCTACAATTTTGTTTCTGGTGTCCTTTGACAGCTCTTTGGTCTTGGCCATAGTGGAGTTTGGAGTGTGACTGTTTGAGGTTGTGGACAGGTGTATTTTATACTGATAACAAGTTCAAACAGGTGCCATTAATACAGGAAACGAGGGGAGGACAGAGGAGCCTCTTAAAGAAGAAGTTACAGGTCTGTGAGAGCCAGAAATCTTGCTTGTTTGTAGGTGACCAAATACTTATTTTCCACCATAATTTGCAAATAAATTCATTAAAAATCCTACAACGTGATGTTCTGGATTTTTTTTCCTCAATTTGTCTGTCATAGTTGACGTGTACCTATGATGAAAATTACAGGCATCTCTCATCTTTTTAAGTGGGAGAACTTGCACAATTGGTGGCTGACTAAATACTTTTTTTCCCCACTGTACATATTACCTCAACTACCTCAACTACCTCAACTAGCCGGTGCCCCCGTACATTGACTCTGCACCGGTACCCCCTGTATATATAGCCTCCCTACTGTTATTTTATTTTACTTCTGCTCTTTTTTTCTCAACACTTTTTAGTTGTTGTTTTATTTTACTTTTTTATAAAAAAATTAATGCATTGTTGGTTAAGGGCTGTAAGTAAGCATTTCACTGTAATGTCTACACCTGTTGTATTCGGCGCATGTGGCCAATAAAAATAGATTTGATTTGATTTATACCAGGCGGTGTCAGAGGAAGGTCCTAAAAATTGTCAAAGACTCCAGCCACCCTAGTCATAGACTGTTCTCTCTGCTACCGCACTGCAAGCGGTACCGGAGCGCCAAGTCTAGGTCCAAAAGGCTTCTTAACAGCTTCTACCCCCAAGCCATAAGACTCCTGAACAGCTAATCAAATGGCTACCCGGACTATTTGCATTGTCCCCTCGTAAATGTAGCTGGCTACATTCATTATATGACAAACATTAGAAATATGATGGCTATGCATCATTTTTTGCAACAAAATACCTTGCTTTTTCATTGTAAGCTCATTTACTTGTGTGGCTGCCAACCAAATAGCGTTACACTTCTGTTGTCATCTGATGAAAATAAAGCTATATTCTCCCAAATGTGTTGCACTAATGTATTTTATGTGAAGGAACTATAGTTGCACGTTCCTGATTGCTCTATTGAAGCAAAAAAACACTGTTGGCTTTCAATATAAAACATGACCCCTGTCAATACACAGCGGGACTCACCTGCTCCCGCTTTCTCCCATTGTGCTATTTACAAACAAACACGTGACTGGCTCAACTGGTCTGGGGAACTACGGTAAGATTCATAATGTAAAATAAAATGTGACAGGTGAAATGAAGAATGCAATCTGCTTTATCTCCTAATGTAATGCATAAGTTGACTGCAGGTATTTACTTAAAAAGTAGCTACAAATAGCTAACAATTTATTGAAAAACTTAAAATAAATAGTTTCAACTGTATTGACGGTATTGAAAAACCATCTCGTGGCTATTTCCAAATACCCCCGGTATACGGTTTATAAGGTATATAAGGTATATAATGTACAGTTGAAGTCGGAAGTTTACATACACCTTAGCCAAATACATTTAAACTCAGTTTTTCACAATTCCCGACATTTAATCCTAGTATAAATTCCCTGTCTTAGGTCAGTTAAGATCACCACTTTATTTTAAGAATGTGAAATGTCAGAATAATAGTAGAGAGAATGATTTATTTCAGCTTTTATTTATTTCATCACATTCCCAGTGAGTCAGAAGTTTACATACACTCAATTAGTATTTGGTAGCATTGCCTTTAAATTCTTTAACTTGGGTGAAACGGTTCGGGTAGCCTTCCACAAGCTTCCCACAATAAGTTGGGTGAATTTTGGCCCATTCCACCTGACAGAGCTTGTGTAACTGAGTCAGGTTTGTAGGCTTCCTTGCTCACACACGCTTTTTCAGTTCTGCCCACAAATGTTCTATAGGATTGAGGTCAGGGCTTTGTGATGGCCACTCCAATACCTTGACTTTGTTGTCCTTAAGCCATTTTGCCACAACTTTGGAAGTATGCTTGGGGTCATTGTCCATTTGGAAGACCCAGTTGCGACCAAGCTTTAACTTCCTGACTGATGTCTTGAGATGTTGCTTCAATATATCCACATAATTTTCCTTCCTCATGATGCCATCTATTTTGTGAAGTGCACCAGTCCCTCCTGCAGCAAAGCACCCCCACAGCATGATGCTGCCACCCCCATGCTTCATGGTTGGGATGGTGTTCTTCGGCTTGCAAGCCACCGCCTTTTTCCTCCCAACCTAACGATGGTCATTATGGCCAAACAGTTCTATTTTTGTTTCATCAGACCAGAGGACATTTCTCCAAAAAGTACGATCTTTTTCCCCATGTGCAGTTGCAAACCGTAGTCTGGCTTTTTTATGGTGGTTTTGGAGCAGTGGCTTCTTTCTTGCTGAGCGGCCTTTCAGGTTATGTCGATATAGGACTCGTTTTACTGTGGATATAGATACTTTTGTACCTGTTTCCTCCAGCATCTTCACAAGGTCCTTTGCTGTTGTTCTTTGATTGATTTGCACTTTTTGCACCAAAGTACGTTAATCTCTAGGAGACAGAACGCGTCTCCTTCCTGAGTGGTATGACGGCTGCATGGTCCCATGGTGTTTATACTTGTGTACTATTGTTTGTACAGATGAACGCGGTACCTTCAGGCGTTTGGAAATTGCTCCCAAGGATGAACCAGACTTGTGGAGGTCTACAAATCTTTTTCTGATGTCTTGGCTGATTTCTTTTGATTTTCCCATGATGTCAAGCAAAGAGGCACTGAGTTTGAAGGTAGGCCTTGAAAAACATCCACAGGCACACCTCCAATTGACTCAAATGGTGTCAATTAGCCTATCAGAAGCTTCTAAAGCCATGAAATCATTTTCTGGAATTTTCCAAGTTGTTTAAAGGTATCGTCAACTTAGTGTATGGAAACTTCTGACCCACTGGAATTGTGATACAGTGAATTATAAGTGAAATAATCTGTCTGTAAACAATTGTTGGAAATATTACTTGTGTCATGCACAAAGTAGATGTCCTAAAAGACTTACCAAAACTATAGTTTGTTAACAACAAATTTGTGGAGTGGTTGAAAAACAAGTTTTAATGGCTCCAACCTAATTATATGTAAACTTCCGACTTTAACTGTATATACAGTATATAAGGTATATAAGCTATATAAGGTATATAAGGTATATAAGGTATATAAGGTATATAATATATATACAGTATATAAGGTTTACAAGGTATATAAGGTATATACGGTATATAATATATATACAGTATATAAGGTTTACAAGGTATATAAGGTATATAAGGTATATAAGGTATATAATGTATATAAGGTATATAAGGTACACCGCCCAAGCCTCGTGCTGATAGAGTAGAGCATTGAGTGGGCCCGGAGGCAGCTGTTTGATATTGGGGAGCAGCGTGAAGCAGAGTGGAGCAGCGTGGAGCAGAGTGGAGCAATGTGGAGCAGAGTGGAGCAGTGGAGCAGCATTTGACTGACGTAACACCTCCAGCTCTGTAAACACACAGCTTAATTAAACTGTCCTAGTCAGAGCTGAGAAATACTGCTGGGAATGGAGGGAAAGAGGGAGGAGGGAGGGAGGAAGGGAGGTATGACAAGATAAGGAAGGAGAAGAGGAGTGAAGGGAAAGAGGGAGAGAGGGAAAGAAGGAGAGAAGGTATGAGAAGAGAAGTAGGGAGAAGAAGAGGGAAGGAAAGGAGGGAAGAGGTAGGGAGGGAAAGAAAGAGGGAACACAGAGAGAGGGAACACGGAGGGAATGCATGGGAAGAGAGAGAGAGTGAAGAGAGGAGGACCTGCATGAGAAGAGTAATGGAACGCATTGAAAGACGTGCTATACATAGTCTGCTGGAACCCATCACAGTAGAATGGCCAGAACACAACACAGGAATGTATACAGATAGCTACAGGATGGGCTGAGTGCTGGGCTATTCTATTCTATGTTAATGACTGCAAAATGAGTGTGTTCGTGTGTGTGTGTGTGTTCCTGTGTGTGGGCTAACGCTAGGCTGCATGGACGCACTGGAGGGTGGAACACTGTGTCCAGGCACTTCAGATGATTAGGGCCTGTCACTCACTGAACACACACATTTACCAACGCACTCAACGCATACAAACACATAATTGCATACACAAACAAAAACAGATTGTCTCAGTCTCACACAGTCTTTCTCTGAAAAACAAGGACATGCACACAAAAAATCTCTCTCTCTCCCCGGGTAAATACCGTAACGCCGCCCCTCTTTTCTTCCCTTGCTCCCTCCCTCCATCCGTCTCAGTCGATGCTCCATCAAGCAAAACAAAGCCACTTTTACACATAAATCTCTCTCTCTCTCTCTCTCTCTCTCTCTCTCTCTCTCTCTCTCTCTCTCATCTCTCTCTCTCTCTCTCTCTCTCTCTCTCTCTCTCTCTCTCTCTTCTCTCTCTCTCTCTCTCTCTCTCTCTCTCTCTCTCTCTCTCTCTCTCTCTCTCTCTCTCTCTCTCTCTCTCTCTCTCTCTCTCTCTCTCTCTTCTCTCTCTCTCTCTCTCTCTCTCTCTCTCTCTCTCTCTCTCTCTCTCCTCTCTCTCTCTCTCTCTCCATTTATGGTCAAGCCAAGTGAACGCTGTATCTTTGTGAATGACACCAGAAACGTATCTCCTTCCTGGGTGCATCCCGAATGGAACCCCATTCCCTTTATAGTGCACAACTTTTCACCAGGGGCCCATAGTGCTCAGGTCAGAAGTGGGTGCACTATGTAGGGAACAGAGTGCCATTTGGGATGCAAACCATGTCTTATTAACAGCATTATATGCATAGAGTTGGTAGACCGGTGGGAACATATCCACAGAAACTTGATTTACACGCTAGGCCTATTTGATTAAACACCAAAATAGCTGCCAATGTTTCGAACACATTGTTCATTCATAAACAGCTGATTACAGCTCAGGCCCCTCACCAACACACACTGGAGCTGTTCAACAGCTAATGGAGACAGCCAGGGATGAGTGGGTGAGTCATGTTGGGCTGGGGAAGGAGATCTGTTGGAGGGAACACAGCATCCAATAGGCTGTCGTGGTGTTAAGACACAGAACAACTCACAACCTCAGGGGAGCTTTACAGGCCAGGATAAACAGGAGGAATCAGGACAGAAAGGAGAAAACAAGAGGAATCAGGACAGAAGGAGAAACAGGATGAATCAGGACAGAAAGGAGAAACAGGAGGAATCAGGACAGAAAGGAGAAACAGGATGAATCAGGACAGAAAGGAGAAACAGGAGGAATCAGGACAGAAAGGTAAACAGGAGGAATCAGGGCAGAACAGAGAAACAGGAGGAATCAGGGCAAAAAGAGAAACAGGAGGAATCAGGGTGAAAAAAGAAACAGGAGGAATCAGGACAGAAAAAGAAACAGGAGGAATCAGGACAGAAAAAAGAAACAGGAGGAATCAGGAAGAAAGGATAAACGGGAGGAATCAGGGCAGAAAAGAGAAACAGGAGGAATCAGGACAGAAAAACAAACAGGAGGAATCAGGGCAGAAAGGATCAATGGGAGGAATCAGGGCAGAAGAAAAGAGAAACAGGAGGAATAAAGACAGAAAGGAAAACAGGAGGAATCAGGGCAGAAAGGAGAAGAAGAGGAGAAACAGGGGAATACTAGGAAGGCAGCATGGAACCGGAGAGTCCCGGGGAATACAGGAGAGAGAAAGGGGCGCAGGAGGGTAGACAAAGTGGATGTGTGTGTAGTTATGCGGATAGTGGCCTGAGGTTCCTGTCCTGTTCCTGCCTCCTATGGAGGGTGACATCACCGCCTGGCTCACGGTATTGTCACACACAATGACACACAGCATCACACCACGGACAGAGAGAGAGAGAGAGAGAGAGAGAGAGAGAGAGAGAGCGAGAGAGAGAGAGAGAGAGAGAGAGAGAGATGAGAGAGGAGAGAGAGAGAGAGAGAGAGAGAGAGGGAATGATAGAGAGAGAGAGAGAGAGAGAGAGAGAGAGAGAGAGAGGGAATGATAGAGAGAGAGAGAGAGAGAGAGAGAGAGAGAGAGAGAGAGAGAATGATAGAGAGAGAGAGAGAGAGAGAGAGAGAGAGAATGATAGAGAGAGAAATAGAGAGAAAGTGAGTGTGTTTGTGTGTGTGTCACCACCATCATGACATACACATCATGACATACATATAGCAGAGATGAGGGGAAGACCAGCACAACTCTCACTGACTGGAAATGATACCACCTGAAACACACAGAATTAAACACACACACAGATCCGGGAACAGAGCACCAAAACACTCCAAACAACAAACACACACAGAGCGAGCTGCAGGAAGGAGGAAGACACTTCCACAGCACAAATACAGAGTATAAAGAACCTGTCAGACAGACAAACACACAGAGACCTCTGTCCACATAGAACACCTTTCACTACCACTGCTTCCTGCTTCCTGAGCCTTCCTCTGTCTAACACTGCCGACGAGGGATCTCCAGGGGTTTACCATCTATTACACACACACACACACACACACACACACACACACACACACACACACACACACACACACAGGAACATGCAGACACAGAGTCCTGACAAACAACACAACAGATGAGCCACCTGCAGGATCAAATGCCAGATCACCATTAACCAGCCCTGTGTGTGTGTGTAAAAGTCCAGTTGGAATGTTGTCAAGCTGTTGTCCTGTGTAATAACAGAAGGGAGCCTGATCATGGTTAATCCTGTAAATAATCCTACCTGGGTAAAACAATACCCTCTAGAGGTCAAACGATAGTAACACTATGGCTGGGAATTGCCAGGGACCTCACGATACGATAATCCCGATCCTTAGGTGCCGATACGATATGTATTGCGATTCTCACGATTCTATAAGTATTGCGATTTGATACTGTGATTTTATTGCGTTTTGATGTTCCAAACATATTGCTTACCATATGTCTGCTGCAGAGGGACAAGAGAGCCATGAGAAAACAAGTTTTGATCAGTCATGGAAATAAAATTGCTGAAAACAAATTGGCTCCCAATTTAAAAAGAAGATGGAGAACAAGCTATAAAGAAAAAATACTGGAGTTTTGGTGCACAACTAGCACAGAAAATTATATTGCGATATTGTCAAAACGATAAGATAAATCGTCAAAAATAATATCCCCATATCAACTGTTTCGATTTATTCCCCCATCACTAATACACACACTCACTGTAACAACACACAGCTCAGACCTCAGTTCTCTCTCTCTCCCTCTCTGTTAGTCGCATGCCCCGGAGTAGGGATGCATGATACCAGTAAGCCTAACTTTCCCAAAATTCCTAGGTTTTCCAGAAATCCCATTTGGAGGTTTCCCAGAATCAGGAGTCGATTAGCAAGAAGGGAAATCCTCCAACTGGAAATCTTTCAACCTGGATTTCTGAAAAGAAAAGGCACCAGCATTTTTCAACCATAGGAGGCCAGAGGTTTCCTAGTTAGGACCATAACTTTCCTGATCAGATTACATGGCCCCTGTGGTCCCACCATGAATGGCTCTAATAACCCAACAACAGGAAGCTGACGTC
>NW_028162286.1:0-52843 GCF_964263955.1 Coregonus lavaretus | reverse complement strand
CACCGTAGCAGAATGACTCCCCCTGTGTGGCCTTCAGAGACGACAGCAATGCTGGGAAGTCAGTGTGAAAGACATTCTTTATCAGTTGGAGGAGTATTTAGTATTGATCACAAGGCTATTATCTAGTTAGTCACTATCAAGGTTATTCCATTGAAATTCATGAAGCCCACTAGCTAGCACCCTAAGGACGACAGTCAGATGGAAGTCTTTGGCACTGTTCCAGTCCCAGTGAGGGCGTCATCACCGTTGCAGTCAGGGTGGAACACAGCTGACAGAGGTCCTCCGGGGGACCACAATGCCTTGTTCCTCTTTCTTAAATGGCTAAGGGAAGAGGCACAACAAAAATGGGCTTTATGTTTCAGTGTGTTTTTTTTTTTGTTTCACTACCCCATCCGCTCTTTCTCTCTCTCTTCTTAAGAGAGGGACATTTCCTGTGAAAGTGACACAATCTACTGACACTTATGCCAACTCACAGCTCTCTGCGTCCTCCCCCAACAGGATGGGTAGCCTTTTCTCATCATAGAGGTCTTGAAAACCTTCAATGATGGTTTCAAATTTGTCGAAATGAAACTCTAATTGCTTTATATTTTTGACATTTTGTCAGGAAATGCAGCTCTGTCTCAGCTTCTCTCTCTCTCTTTCCATCCTTACCCTCTTTGTCTGTGTCCAGCCCAGTCCTCTTTGATCTCTGGCTTGTCACAGACTCAGACAGACTGCCCTCCACTTCCTGGTGGTCTGAGCTGCTCCCTGACTGTAAATGTCCAACAATGACATGACACTAACTGTAAATGACCTCAGATCAGTTTCAGTTTATACACTGTGAACATATAGGGAGAGTAGACGCTTGCCTTGCCGTTGGAGAAAAGTTGCTTCTGCAATCCAGAATTCAGAGCCTCAAGGAGCACCACTGTAATGACAGATAAACATCAATGAACATATTAACACACGCATGGACACACCTGTACATGCCCTTGTACCTGTACACATAGCTTTGTCGTGGTGTCCTGTACCTGGACGCAGTGAGATGGTCAGAACAGGGACTTTCCTGTCCTCAGAGTCCTTTCCTGTCCTTTGATCTATTTCCCCTCAGCTTCCTCCTTCTCTGACTGCTCTTCCTCCTGTGGATGGGGTTAGACATATTACATGACTAAATCACATGTGTGTATGGTATGTCTATTTCACATGCTAATTGATATATGCAGGGTCCAGTAGAGCACCTTGAGGTTGTGGTTGCTGGGGCTTTGCCTCTGTTGGCTGGTGGGACGTGTAGAAGAGGAGGATGAGGGAAGAGCAGGTGGGGAGGAAGAGGAGGATGAGGAAGAGGGGGGACAGGCCTGGCTCTGTGGCGAGGAGTCTGTCCTGGTTGCCCTGTTAGATGTCTGTCCTTCTACGTCCTGCAGCTTGGGGCTGGGCTTGCTGTCCTGTAGTGACTTACTGCTTTTGGACCTCCCAAGATCAGACAGGTCCAGAGGAGCGTCAGCCTCTTTCAGACACTCCCCAAACACCCTCTCTGGCTGCACAACCACCTCCCTCCATGAGAGCGGCGCCTCCCGCATGTCATGGTCCTGGACCCATGCTGTTGGTCTCTCCCCATGCTCAGCTGACAAACTCCTAGTCAGGCTGGCTTGGTGAGGGTGGCTGGGCTTGGGCCAGGCTTGCCCAGTGCTGCTGCTCTGCTGGACCAAGGTCTGGAGGTTGGGGAAGTGTGGAAGGTTGGGGTTAGGGTTGGGGTGGGACACCAAGCACTCGTCCACAGAGGTGGCCAGGGTGACCCAGTCAGAGTGCTCCGGCATGGGCCAGGGGAGGGAGAGACGGGTACTCTTGATGGGGCGCGGCCGGTAGGGGAACGGAGCATGGACCAGGTGACGGCTGTGCTTCCCATCTCCAGGTAGAGAGGAAGAGGTGGATGAGGAGGATGAGGAGGAGGAGGAAGGGAGAGGGTTGTTCTTTTGGACAAGCAGGTGGTGGGGAATGGAGGGAGCGACAGGGGAGCGCTGCTGGCCAACCAATTCCACACTATGGGCTCTAAGAGGAGAGGAGAGAGGGAAGGGGGAAGAGGAGAGAGGGAAGGGGGAAGAGGAGAGAGGGATGGGGGAAGAGAAGAGAAGAGAGGGAAGAGAGGAGAGGGAAGAGAGGGATGGGGGAAGAGAAGAGACGGAAGAGAGGAGAGGGAAGAGAGGGATGGGGGAAGAGGGAGAGAGGGAAGAGAGGAGAGGGATGGGGGAAGAGGGGAGAGGGAAGAGAGGGATGGGGAAGAGGAGAGAGGGAAGAGAGGAGAGGGATGGGGAAGAGGGGAGAGGGATGGGAAGAGGAGAGAGGGAAGAGAGGAGAGGGATGGGGAAGAGGAGAGAGGGAAGAGAGGAGAGGGAAGAGAGGAGAGGGATGGGGAAGAGGAGAGAGGGAAGAGAGGGATGGGGAAGAGGAGAGAGGGGAAGAGAGGAGAGGGATGGGGGGAGAGGAGAGAGGGAAGAGAGGGATGGGGAAGAGGAAGAGAGAGAGGGAAGAGAGGAGAGGGATGGGGGGAGAGGAGAGAGGGAAGAGAGGGATGGGGGAAGAGAAGAGAGGGAAGAGAGGAGAGGGAAGAGAGGGATGGGGAAGAGGGGAAAGAGAGGGAAGAGAGGGATGGGGAAGGAGGAGAGGGAAGAGAGGAGAGGGATGGGGGGAGAGGAGAGAGGGAAGAGAGGAGAGGGATGGGGGAAGAGGAGAGAGGGAAGAGAGGAGAGGGATGGGGGGAGAGGAGAGAGGGAAGAGAGGGATGGGGGAAGAGGGGAAAGAGAGGGAAGAGAGGAGAGGGGATGGGGCAAGAGAAGAGAGGGAAGAGAGGGATGGGGAAGAGGGGAAAGAGAGGGAAGAGAGGAGAGGGATGAGAAGAGAGGGAAGGGAAGAGAGGGATGAGGAAGAGGGAAAGAGGAGGAAGAGAAGGGAGGGATAGGGGAAGAGGAGAAAGAGAGGTAAGAGAGGAGAGGAACATTTTGAATGTGAATGTGTTCTCTTTTCTCTATTTGCTGTTATTGCCTCACTTGCTCACCTCTTCTGCCCAGTGTTGCCTCTGGCTGTACTGTGCTCTGGCCTCGATGCTGATGGGATGGGATTGGACATGGATAGGGGCTTATGGGATACCTGTGTGAGATAAAAAGAGAGACGGTAGCTGAGAGAGGACATTTTGACCTGTGATATATTGATAGATATTTTTAGTTAACGATTTCTTATAGACAAACAAAATTGTTTACAAAGGATTGTTTTCCATTCCATCCCCTCACGTGTCTACGTTCAGGTACTGTCTCTGTTTTCTCAAAAAGACAAGAAGAAAATAAATCCTGATGATTATACTGGTGATGATGATGATGAGTTATCATTAAATGACTGTAAATCCTTTAGGTTCACGACGAAAAGTCTTTTCTTTCCTCTCACCGTCAGCTCCAAAATAAAGGCTGTGGTCCGTCTCAGTCTTCACTATGGACAGCCCTGCAGTGGCGCCCACTGGTGGCTGGTTAATAGACCTGATGGCTGTAGGGATGTGTGGCATAGCAGAAGGTGAAAGGTCAGCAGACTGTCTGACCTCTGGAGTTGCATCCTGGGAGGAGGAATGTCCACTCTGACCTCTGAAATGACAAGTATGTTTACGCTCCCAACACTCAAGATAAAATCACAGGTAATCAAAAACACAGACTCACATGTAGTAAGAAATACATAACTTACTCTAGTGCCCCTCTCAGACGCCGGACTTCCTCTCGCAGCCTCTGGTTCTCCTTTTTCATTGTGTTCATCTCTCCAGCTACAAAATAAAAAATACCCCCAGGCCATGGCTAATGTTAAAGTACTGCACTGTAGCTACAAAACAGGGAGCATAGTTGGATCTTTGCACAATGCTTGAGAGGCATGTGGCGAAGGGGACCCCAGAGTCTCATCAGTAGTGCTAGTACACAGTTCTCTGTTTGGATGCTGGAATTATTTTGGAGGGGACGAAGATGCACAGAACTTTTTTTGGAGTGGTTTGTTTGACAATAAGATGAAAATATCATGACTGGTTTTTCCCCCAAATGTTTTTTTAAACATACCGTTAAGCAACAACTCTATAATTAGGTCCATAAACATTTTTGGGTCACAAAGGAGGTCCCGTCAAAAAAAAAGAATAGAGATCCCCTAGATGTCACGGTATAATTCGCACTCTGGATGGGGTTGATGTGATGTGTTAGCTGTTAGCTACCCAGGATGGCGATGTGATGGAGGCTCTGGATCTGAGCGGTTTCATACTCCTGCTGCCGACGCTTGGCCACATCCTGAGTCACAGTACACCTGTCACACAGCCCCGCCCTCAACCTACAGCACAGAGGTCAGCGGGGGTCAAACACTGACACACATTGAGCTAGAGGCACACCGGTGTTAAAGTAACGGTCCAGTGAAATACTTGAGTGAAATACTTTTCCTAAAAACAAAAAGGTAATTAAAATATGTTAAAAAGCAGATGTTCTGTGTTGGAAATGGTGTGGGCGTATACCGGTCATTAAATATATTGATACGAGTAGACCGCTGATTGGCCAGCTCAGCCAATGAGGCAGGATGACATCATTCTCTATGAGGAAATATCCAATCAAATCAAATTTTATTTGTCACATGCACCGAATGTAACAGGTGTAGACTTTACCGTGAAATGTTTATTCGCGAGCCCTTTATCAACAATGCAGAGTAAAAAACTACAATAATTGCAAGCATTCTTTAAATGGCCTGTTTGAGATACAAGTTTGAGGTGGCCTTTTTAAAGTGTTTTATTCTCCAATTCATGCGTTGGCTACAAATACGAGTAGAAGACGAGTCAGCAACATTATTTGGGTATGAGTTAACAGAATATGAACTATTAAAAGTGAGATTTTCACTGGACAGTTACTTTAAAACAGCATACACAAAGACACACTAAAAATAATATAATACTATAATTATATAATATATATGTCATTTAGCAGGCGCTTTTATCCAAAGCCACAGACAGTCATGCGTGCATACATTTTACATATGGGTGGTCCCGGGAATCGAACCCACAATTATGGCTTTACAAGTGCCATGCTTTACCAACTGAGCCACATAAAATACCCAAAACACAGACAGACACATTGCTACATGCCCATACAGTGCACTCCCACCCACCTGTTTTCCAGCTGTTTGATGTTGTCTGTGAGTAGCCTCTGCTGCTCTCTCAGCTGTTGGTTCCTGTTGAAGAGCTCCTCCATTCGCTTTGTATCACTACTTAGACGACCACACCGAGAACTACTAATCACTACATCTCCCACACATCAACATATCACCCTTTAGTAAATCAAATCAAAGTTTATTGGTCGCATACACGCCTGTGTTTCCAGCGCCAACAGTGCAGTAATACGTAGCAATACACAACAATACACACACGATCCAAAAAGTAAAAAGAGAAAGGAATTAAGAAATATCAGAACGAGCTATGTAAACATTATTAAAGTAACCAGTGTTCCCCTATGTACATACGGCAGCAGTCTCTAAGGTGCAGGGTAGAGTACCGGGTGGTAGCCGGCTAGTAACAGTGACTAAGTTTCAGGGCAGGGTACTGGGCAGAGGCCAGCTAGTGGTGACTGTTTAACAGTCTGACGGCCTGGAGGGTACTGGGCAGAGGCCAGCTAGTGGTGACTGTTTAACAGTCTGACGGCCTGGAGGGGTACTGGGCAGAGGCCAGCTAGTGGTGACTGTTTAACAGTCTGACGGCCTGGAGGGGTACTGGGCAGAGGCCAGCTAGTGGTGACTGTTTAACAGTCTGACGGCCTGGAGGGGTACTGGGCAGAGGCCAGCTAGTGGTGAGTGTTTAACAGTCTGACGGCCTGGAGGGGTACTGGGCAGAGGCCAGCTAGTGGTGAGTGTTTAACAGTCTGACGGCCTGGAGGGGTACTGGGCAGAGGCCAGCTAGTGGTGAGTGTTTAACAGTCTGACGGCCTGGAGGGGTACTGGGCAGAGGCCGGCTAGTGGTGACTGTTTAACAGTCTGACGGCCTGGAGGGGTACTGGGCAGAGGCCGGCTAGTGGTGACTGTTTAACAGTCTGACGGCCTGGAGGGGTACTGGGCGGAGGCCAGCTAGTGGTGACTGTTTAACAGTCTGACGGCCTGGAGGGGTACTGGGCAGAGGCCGGCTAGTGGTGACTGTTTAACAGTCTGACGGCCTGGAGGGGTACTGGGCGGAGGCCGGCTAGTGGTGACTGTTTAACAGTCTGACGGCCTGGAGGGGTACTGGGCAGAGGCCGGCTAGTGGTGACTGTTTAACAGTCTGATGGCCTGGAGGGGTACTGGGCAGAGGCCAGCTAGTGGTGACTGTTTAACAGTCTGACGGCCTGGAGGGGTACTGGGCAGAGGCCAGCTAGTGGTGACTGTTTAACAGTCTGACGGCCTGGAGGGGTACTGGGCAGAGGCCGGCTAGTGGTGACTGTTTAACAGTCTGACGGCCTGGAGGGTACTGGGCAGAGGCCAGCTAGTGGTGACTGTTTAACAGTCTGACGGCCTGGAGATAGAAGCTGTTTATTAGTCTTTCGGTCCCAGCTTTGATGCACCTGTACCCGCCTTCTGGGTGGCAGCGGGGTGAACAGGCTGTGGCTCGGGTGGCTGAGGTCCTTGATGATCTTCGTGGCCTTCCTGTGACCCCCGGGTGCTGTAGGTGTCCTGGAGGGCAGACAGTGTGCACCCAATGGTGCGTTGGGCTGACCGCGTCACCCTCTGGAGAGCCATGCTGTTGTGCCCGACAGGATGCTCTCAATGGTGCATCTGTAGAAGTTCGTGAGGGTCTTAGGGGCCAAGACAGATTTCTTCAGTCTCCTGAGTTATATATATTTTATATTTTACACCCTTTTTCAATCTTGTCTCATCGCTGCAACTCCTCAACAGGCTCAGGAGAGGCGAAGGTCGAGTCTTGCGTCCTCCGAAACATGACCCACTAAACTGCGCTCCATAACACCCGCCCACTTAACCCGTAAGCCAGCTGCACCAATGTGTCGGAGGAAACACTGTTCAACTGACAACATAAGTCAGCCTGCAGGTGCCCGGCCCACCACAAGAAGTCGCTAGATCGCAATGAGCCAAGTAAAGCTCCCCCGGCCAAACCCTCCCCTGACCCTATGTGACTCCCACTGACGGCCGGTTGTGATACAGCCTGGGATCGAACCCGGGTCTGTAGCGTCGCCTCAAGCACTGTTATGCAGTGCCTTAGACCGCTGCGCCACTCGGGAGGCCATGTTGCGCCTTCTTCACCACACTGTCGGTATGTAGGGACCATTTTAGGTCCTCAGTGATGTGCATGCCGAGGAACTTTAAGCTTTTAACCCTCTCCACTGCGGCGATGTGGATGTGGGCGTGTTCCCTCTGCTGTCTCCTGTAGTCCACGATCAGCTCCTTCGTTTTGTTGACTTTGAGGGAGCAGTTATTTTCCTGCCACCACTCCGCCAGGGCTCTCACCTCCTCCCTGTAGTCTGTCTCATCGTTGTTGGTAATGAGGCCTACCACTGTTGTGTCATCAGCAAACTTGATGATTGAGTTAGAGACGTACGTGGCCATGCTGGGAGTGCAGGAGGGGGCTGAGCACGCACCCCTGTGGGGCCCCCGTGTTGAGGATAAATGTGACAGAGGTGTTGTTGTCTACCTTCACCACCTGGTACCACTACATCTTCCACATATCAATATATAACCCTTTAGCAATGTGTTTTGAAATGGACTCAGCATTTACTCACCAGCCCTTTTTATTGGTTAGCTCCTGAAATGTCTCATGCCATTCTACACAGAGAGAGAGAGAGAGAGAGAGAGAGAGAGAGAGAGAGAGAGAGAGAGAGAGAGAGAGAGAGAGAGAGAGAGAGAGAGAGAGAGAGAGAGAGAGAGAGAGAGAGAGAGAGAGAGAGAGAGAGAGAGAGAGAGAGAGAGTAGATAGATTGATAAATAGATAGATCATGTTAGAATATTCATTCTATAGTGTTGTCTTGTGTGGTACCACACTCATATCTCAGAGTATCAGCAACACTGACACTGTAGGAGGGTTGATTACTCACTATGGACCTCTCGGTCGTGGGTTTCCCTCAGTTTGTGGAGGAGGTCGTTGAAACCCTCCAGAGCCATGGAAACACTGTGCTGTCGCAGTTGACTTTTACACAGGACCCCTCTCTCTCAGCCGTCATCCACTGCAGCAATGTCCTCAACTGGGGAAGAAAACCAACCACAGCAGATTACTGTAGGTTCAGGTTTCCATAAGAGCACGCCAGAGCACAGCAGCCGTTATGGCCTTGCCCTGCACAAATAGGAGGCAAACTTATGCAGAGATATTGGAAATGATACGTTCTTTCACGGTCTGTGTGTATGTGTGTGTGTGTGAGAAAGAGTGAGTGAGTGAGTGAGTGAGTGAGTGAGTGAGTGAGTGTCACGGTTTCGGCCGAGGCTGCTCCTCCTCCTTGTTCGGGCAGGTTTCGGCGGTCGTCGTCCCCGGAGTACTAGCTGCCACCGATCTATGTTTCATGTTCGTTTGGTTTTGTCTTGATGTTGTACACCTGTGTCTAGTTAGTCCTCATTAGTGTCCTATTTAGTTCTCGTTGTGTGTGTCAGGTGTTGTGTGTGATTGCTCTTCTGTTTGGTGTTCTGAGCTACGTGTTTCCCTCCGTTGTTTTGGATAGGTTTTTCCCACATGTTAGTGCGCCTTTATTTCGCCTCCGGGCTTGTTGGGCTCGTGTACTACGTGTATATTTTCACTAAAGTCTTTTGGACTTAGTTTCTGCATCCTGTGCTTGATTCCTGCACCACACCCACCTTCAGCACCCTTGACAGTGAGTGAGTGAGTGAGTGAGTGAGTGAGTGAGTGAGTGAGTGAGTGAGTGAGTGAGTGAGTGAGTGAGTGAGTGAATCATTAAGACATGTTGGTAGACTTCCCTCTCCAATGTTCTAGAGGTCTACATATAAATCATAGAATAGGGAACATTCTTGATGAAATCTCCATAATTTGCTGTAAATTGACACCGCAGTCCTGTCATGTGGTATCCTTACAATTAGACCATGAAACATAACATGTATGAGAGGAGCAGTACAGTAGACTATAACATCTATAGAGGAGCAGGACAGTAGACTATAACATCTATAGAGGAGCAGGACAGTAGACTATAACATCTATAGAGGAGCAGTACAGTAGGACAGTAGACTATAACATCTATAGAGGAGCAGTACAGTAGACTATAACATCTATAGAGGGGCAGGACAGTAGACTATAACATCTATAGAGGAGCAGGACAGTAGACTATAACATCTATAGAGGAGCAGGACAGTAGACTATAACATCTATAGAGGAGCAGGACAGTAGACTATAACATCTATAGAGGAGCAGTACAGTAGACTATAACATCTATAGAGGAGCAGGACAGTAGACTATAACATCTATAGAGGAGCAGGACAGTAGACTATAACATCTATAGAGGAGCAGTACAGTAGACTATAACATCTATAGAGGAGCAGTACAGTAGACTATAACATCTATAGAGGAGCAGTACAGTAGACTATAACATCTATAGAGGGGCAGTACAGTAGACTATAACATCTATAGAGGAGCAGTGCAGTAGACTATAACATCTATAGAGGAGCAGCGCAGTAGGTTCTGTGAGGAGCTGTGCAGTTGACTATTCCACGGACATTCAGAGGGCTTGTGTAGCTGTTTTTGAGAAATTGAAGCGGGAACAACTCTGAAGTCACACAATAATAATAACTAAAATATTTATTTTTGACTTAGGCTTTCTTCTTCTCTATTTCTTTCTATGTCTTTTGTCTCTGTTTGAATCCCAGTAAAAGGGGAGATGCGTGAGGGTGTGTCGACACACACTAAGCACTATTAAGCATTTTTGATCAGAGCCGTTCTCAGAGCCAGCATGTTGGGATACGTTGTCTAACTGTCCCAAATGTTGCAGCAAAGCAAGAGAAGACCTGTCTGTCCAACGGTCTGTATTTCCCTGCTGACAGAGTGTTGCCTAACAAGCTCTCAGTTCAAACTTTAACATACACACGTATTACATACATTGCATATTGTATATATCACACATTGGGCTTTTTACAAAAATTGATCTAGGTAAAGGTCCATTTTCAGTTATCAATAATTTACCCATTTTTCAGAGTTCACAGATCAATAGGCCTGAATTACTCGTATCCAAATCAATGTACCTGTGCTGTATCTATCCCACAGGTCTAAATGTATGTACACCTCTAGAGCAGAAATGTGTACTAATTAGCTGTGTAGCTGTGGACTGCAGAATTATGTTTGAAAACAAAGTAGGAGTTGCAGAGCTCAAGACAGTTAGAGGAGGCTGTCGTGTGAAAGGAGACAGGGAGGAGTTATCTGTGAGACACATTTAAAACTACAGCCTTCTGCACACCGTGTGAATGAAGCCTGATCCATCAAAGATTTGGAACGCATTGGCCAAAATGAGACAATGACAGACACATAGTCAACGACAGCAGGTGACAAGGCTACAGAAATAGATATATAGATTCAGTTATATGGTTCCTGCCATTAAAAGGGAAATCCAGGAATCGAAAAACAGTTGGGGATGGGGAAGATAACTATTCTTATATTCAGGGGCGCAACTTTGGTTTTAGAAGTGCGGGGGGAATAATTATTATTATTACATGTCCCCCCGTCCCCCGTCCCCCCGTCCCCAGTGAAAGTTGCACCCCTGCTTATATTCATCGACAGAGCTATTGATGCAAGGACCTCCATGAGATCAAAATGATAGTTAACCCAGTTTTAAATAGTCAAAAATGGATGTACAAATCCCAGATTGCCCCTTTAATCCTGCAATCCTGTACAACATGGTGTTGGGAAATAGACATAGACCCAACAGTAGGTTATTGTCACAACATGTTAATATCGGTGCTCTGTGGAAAGTGCACAGAGTACAGTACCTAACTGTTCCCTTCATGTTCTGTCACCTACTCTGCCCCAACGAACACAAAGATCATTAGCTCACCGTTAATCCATCAATCAAGCTGTTAATCCACAAACCATTTTCCCATCATCTGACAAATTCAATGTGAACGATGCACACTTCACTACACTATTTTGTTATTCAAAAAACATGTTGTGTTTTAGAAAGGAGTGTGACCTCTGCGTGTATGGTTCAATCAATGCAAGATGCAATTAGGAAGAAGATAACATTAACCATAAATATATAGAAGTGGCAGTTTGTCCTGTAAATAATGCAATGTAATATCGTCCTGTCCTTCATCATACAGATAAATCCTAATTTCCATCCATTCTCTATTTATTCTCGTTTCTCCATTTCTAATGAGGAATGAATGAGAAGAACACATAAGGAAACAGTCCTTTCCCATATGCTAATGAATAGGCTCTCCTGCCCAGCTTGCCTACTGCCACCGGCCCACCCACCCACCAACCCATCCCAACCTCACAGGCCCCAGCTCCCCACCACACACTGTCAGCAGGCACACTCACCTCTTCCCAGGTCCCACCAGGGACCCGTCACTCCGTCTGTCTGTCTGTCTGTCTGTCTGTCTGTCTGTCTATCCTTCTGTCTGTCAATAACTCGCAGTCTGTCCCTTCTGCTCCGATCAGAATGAGAATCCTTCTCCTCCTTAGCCCTGTAGAGCTGGTTGTTCAGTGCCAGAGACAGAGATGGATAGAGCAATAGAGAGAGAGAGAGAGAGAGAGAGAGCGAGAGAGAGAGAGCGAGAGAGAGAGAGAGAGAGAGCCTGAACCCCCCCCACCTCCCACCCCTCCCCCATCTCCACCTCAGGGAAACAGGTCGGAGCAGTCCTAGAGAACACAAACACGGATGCCCAGGCCAGTTCTCCCTGGATATTCCGGTTCTGCAGAAATCCTGCAAAAACCGGACCAACCAGATTTATTAAAACCAGAGAGCAGAGAGAGGCAATAGGGAAACTCAAACACACAGTGCCATGCAATAAACTTTTCACTCTTACATTTCAGACGTAAAAGAGGCAGAGATAAAAAAAATATGTACAATAAAAAAACTCAAAATGACATCAGGGTCTATAAACATGGAGTTATGATTGAGTGACTATAGAATACAACTAAATAAATAATGATTTGTATTACTTTTTCTACTTGAGATGTAACCGTATCAAGTAATCTTATAATTTGAGAGGATTAGCAGACTTGCTCTGAAGGTGGAAAAGGTATTTTGAGGTTTTAGATACGTGCATGCTGATTGGGCATTTCTCCAAATGTTTCGTTATCATACCAGTTATTACTCCTATAGTTACAAATGGGGTGGACTGCGGACACAATTATCCAGTTTCCCCTCCTAGCTCTACTTGAGATGTACTATGAATCAGAATTGTGTGATAAAACATCGGCAGACACAATTGCAGTGATCGCTATTAGGATATACATTTCTGATGGGAAATAACACGTCACTTTGCTCGCTGTGAAAGCAATATCATGAGAAATTCTGTGATATTGTGTCAAGTCAACTGACTTGACTGTGGCTGGGGTCATGAGGTTTAAACATGGGGGTTGGGTTGTGACATGAGGTTGGACCATAGGACAACAGCAGCTATGTGTATTTTATGAAATGGGAATATGATAGCGGACACAATCACACCCCTTTCACTTAGCCCAACAATGCTGCTGGGCCACAAAACCATAGAGAGTTTCCCTGATTACTGAACTTCCTGAACGCTGGACAGAACGGGTTGAACAACAAAACCTTTCAATCTGTCCGGCCCTCCGTTTGTCAGTCTGTCTCCACCCTGATGGATACTGCAGACACACATGAACTCTATGAGAGACTGAGAGGAATGATTAAAACCCTGGTTGAAAACTGGTTGAATTAATGTCGTTTCCACGTCATTTCAACACCAACAAAAAAATCATATGTAATGACGTTGGAATCAACGTCGAAAAACTGATTGGATTTGCAAAAAGTCATCAACATAAATACATTTTGGGAATTGTTGTCTTTCTTTAACCTTTACCCTGAATCTAATTAGATGGTAAATGTTTTTGTTGATTTCACTTTGAATTCACGTTAGTTAACAACTCAATCAAATGTAAATCAAAACTAGATATTGAACTGATTAATGTCTGTGATTTGCAGCTAATCTCTGATAATGGACACAAAGCTGTCAGAGTCCAGTGAGCGAGGCACAACACTTCAACTCTCCACTAGAGGTCCCAGTCTGACCTCTTTACACAGAACAGACAGAGTGAGACAGAGAGAGGTAGAGAAAGAGAGATGAGAGAGAGAGAGAGAGAGAGAGAGAGAGAGAGAGAGAGAGAGAGAGAGAAGAGAGAGAGAGAGAGAGAGAGAGAGAGAGAGAGAGAGAGAGAGAGAGAGAGAGAGAGAGAGAGAGAGAGAGAGAGAGAGAGAGAGAGAGAGAGAGAGAGAGAGAAATGTCTTTATTCTTCTGGAACTTCTGTGAGTGTAATGTTTACTGTTCATTTTTTTTTATTATTGTTTATTTCACTTTTGTTTATTATCTATTTCACTTGCTTTGGCAATGTTAACATATGTTTCCCATGCCAATAAAGCCTTTAATTTTTTATTTAACTAGGCAAGTCAGTTAAGAACAAATTCTTATTTACAACGACGACCTACCCCGGCCAACGCTGGGCCAATTGTGCGCTGATATATGGGACTCACAATCACAGCCGGATTGTGATACAGCCTGGAATCAAACCAGGGTCTGTAGTGACGCCTCTAGCACTGAGATGCAGTGCCTTAGACCACTGCACCACTCGGGAAGAGGTGTGTGTGTTTGTGGGTGAATGGGCCTACTCTTTCTGACCTGGACAGGAATAAAGACCCTGCTACCTCTTGCAGGCTGATCCAACGGTCATAGGCCAAACATGCAATCTATTGATGGCTGTCTCTCTAGCACACACATCCAACTGTCAGATGTTTCTTTCAGAGTTCCAACTGTGAGATGTTTCTTTCAGAGTTCCAACTGTGAGATGTTTCTTTCAGAGTTCCAACTGTGAGATGTTTCTTTCAGAGTTCCAACTGTGAGATGTTTCTTTCAGAGTTCCAACTGTGAGATGTTTCTTTCAGAGTTCCAACTGTGAGATGTTTCTTTCAGAGTTCCAACTGTGAGATGTTTCTTTCAGAGTTCCAACTGTGAGATGTTTCTTTCAGAGTTCCAACTGTGAGATGTTTCTTTCAGAGTTCCAACTGTGAGATGTTTCTTTCAGAGTTCCAACTGTGAGATGTTTCTTTCAGAGTTCCAACTGTCAGATGTTTCTTTCAGAGTTCCAACTGTGAGATGTTCTTTCAAGTTCAACTGTGAGATGTTTCTTTCAGAGTTCCAACTGTCAGATGTTTCTTTCAGAGTTCCAACTGTCAGATGTTTCTTTCAGAGTTCCAACTGTCAGATGTTTCTTTCAGAGTTCCAACTGTCAGAGTTATAAGAAAGACTTGATCAGATATATTCAGCGCCGTGAAAAATAATTTACCCCCTTTCTGATTTTCTCAACTTTTGCTTTTGATACTGAATGTTATCAGATCTTCAACCAAAACCTAGGAAAAATGATTAAAAAGCAACACATTTTGAAGTTTTGGAATGGCCTAGTCAAAGTCCAGACCTAATCCCAATTGAGATGTTGTGGCAGGACTTGAAACGAGCAGTTCATGCTTGAAAACCCACAAATGTCGCTGAGTTAAAGCAGTTCTGCATGGCCAAAATTCCTCCACAGCGATGTGAGAGACTGATCAACAACTACAGGAAGCATTTGGTTGCAGTCATTGCAGCTAAAGGTGGCACAACCAGTTATTGAGTGTAAGGGGGCAATTCATTTTTCACACAGGGGAATTGGGTGTTGCATAACTTTGTTAATTAAATAAATAAAATAAGTATTACTTTTTTTGTGTTATTTGTAAACTCAGGTTCCGTTTATCTAATATAAGGTTTTGGTTGAAGATCTGATAACATTCAGTATCAAAAACATGCAAAAATAGAGAAAATCAGAAAGGGGGCAAATACTTTTTCACGGCACTGTAACCCTGTATGAGGGCCTGATAACATTCTTCCCTGTGATAACACACAAGATAGAATGTGAAGTGGCTCTCCAAATGAAGTACCTTCGGTTGATACCTTTACCTTGACAGAATATTTTCCTTATACTCATGGTTAATGGGACGTGGAGTCAATGAGGGATATGAGTAACATAACTAAACAGAGAGGTACAACTTCACAATCATATCAGAATAAGTGTGCTTTATAGGGTGAGTCTGTCTCAAGGGTTTCCTATGCTAAAACAACAAAGAGCAATGCAGTGCTCTGTCTGCCTCTGTCTGTCTCTCTGTCTGCCTGTCTGCCTCTGTCTGTCTCTCTCTCTGTCTGCCTGTCTGCCTGTCTGCCTCTGTCTGCCTGTCTGCCTCTGTCTGTCTCTGTCTGTCTCTGTCTGCCTGTCTGCCTCTGTCTGCCTTTCTACCTGTCTGCGTCTGTCTGTCTCTCTGTCTGCCTGTCTGCCTCTGTATGTCTGTCTCTCTGTCTGCCTGTCTGCCTCTGTATGTCTCTCTGTCTGCCTGTCTGCCCTCTGTCTGTCTCTGTCTGTCTCTGTCTGCCTGTCTGCCTCTGTCTGCCTTTCTGCGTCTGTCTGTCTCTCTGTCTGCCTGTCTGCCTCTGTATGTCTGTCTCTCTGTCTGCCTGTCTGCCTCTGTCTGTCTCTGTCTGCCTGTCTGCCTCTGTCTGCCTTTCTGCCTGTCTGCGTCTGTCTGTCTCTCTGTCTGCCTGTCTGCCTGTCTGCCTCTGTCTGTCTCTGTCTGTCTCTCTGTCTGCCTCTGTCTCTCTGTCTGCCTGTCTGCCTCTGTCTGTCTCTCTGTCTGCCTGTCTGCCTCTGTCTCTCTGTCTGCCTGTCTGCCTCTGTCAGTCTGTCTGAATCAGTTCCTAGAATCAACTTTCTCTGATTTTGAGAAGGGTTACAACATTTGTGACCTCTAGGAATTTGAAACCCAATGCGGTCTTCAAAATCTGTTATGATGTTAAACTAAAATGAATGTCCTCTCCCTCACACGTTATTTATGATCATTACCTTGACCTGCGTTTGTGTCATTAAAACATTCACACAGCCAGGACCAGATCTCAGATCAGTTGGTTTAGACCTACAGTTCACAGAGCAGTAAACATGGATGTGAAGGAGTTACACTAATCAATCTTGTGGTCATTTCCACCTATCTAACTCCTTTGTGAGATTCATACAGAAAAATACAGATAGAACAACAATCTGACATGAATAGAAGAACATTTCCATAACTATTCTATCTGCAGGTTGGCTGGTGGTTCAGACAAACCCTGGCTTGTTCTCTTCAGACCAGGGAACAAATCACAGTGCTAGGTATGCCCAGTCTGACAGCCGCCCTCCGAGACCAGCTCACCTCCGCAGCTTAAATCACTGGTGGGAGTGACACTACTCCATAGACTATAGCAGTGGACAGAGTGATGGTCTTTGACAATGTCAATGATCATCATTTTCATGCAACATTAGTTTGCTTGAAGGTAAACGGGGTAAGGCTCCACTTTTCACCTATGACCTTTACCTTTTACGATCTATGCTGTAAAAATGACAATGTTTCCCACCCTGGACAGGTTAGAGCGCACACGAACGCACGTACACATGCATGGATGAACGCACTCATGAACACACACACGTGCGCGCGCGCGCACACACACACAAACACACACCCCATCCAGAGTCTCCCGGCATAGATAAGACATCAGAGGAGAAGGTAGATTTACGAGACACCACAGAGGGCCTGTCAAATACTGCTGGGTAAATGTTTATGCAACATCATCTATGTCAGGCACAAGGGGTTGGAAAACATGCCTCTCGGTGCAGAACTGAACACTCTGGAGATTCATTGATACCTTTGAATCTATCAGTAAGGTCTATTTTCTACAAGGACTTTAATGGGCAAGTGTGTTTAAATCAGTCCTGGTTAGCCTGGACGCATGAGTTGTCAGGTGCACTTTGGAAACAGTAAACATAAATCTCCACTGAGGCTTTACACTGACACTGTTAGTCATTCTGAGTTGATTGCAGCCTGGAACTGAACACCCTATTTAGAACAATGTTAGAAAACAAATGTGATCAGCCAATATTGATTAAAGGGATGGGATGTGGTTACAGAGCCTGTGTAGTCCACATACACCAGGTTTCCCCCAGACTACAGTTCATCAGTAACCCAGTGGGTATTCTGACCTTTTCTGGAAAGGGGTAAATATACAGGACCAGTCAAACGTTTTGACACACCTACTCATTCAAGGGTTTTTCTTTATTTTGTACTATTTTCTACATTGTAGAATAATTGTGAAGATGTCATAACTATGAAATAACACATACGCAATCATGTAGTAACCAAAAAAGTATTAAACAAATCAAAATATATTTTATATTTGAGATTCTTCAAAGTAGCCACCCTTTGCCTTGATGACAGCTTTGCGCAGTCTTGGCATTCTCTCAACCAGCTTCACCTGGAATGATTTTCCAACCGTCTTGAAAGAGTTCCCACATATGCTGAGCACTTGTTGGCTGCTTTTCCTTCACTCTGCCGTCCAACTCATCCCAAACCATCTCAATTGGGTTGAGGTCGGGTGATTGTGGAGGCCAGGTCATCTGATGCAGTACTCCATCACTCCCCTTCTTGGTAAAATAGCCCTTACACAGCCTGTAGGTGTGTTGGGTCATTGTCCTGTTGAAAAACAAACAATAGTCCCAATAAGCGCAAACCAGATGGGATGGCGTATCGCTGCAGAATGATGTGGTAGCCATGCTAGTTAAGTGTGCCTTGAATTCTAAATAAATCACAGACAGTGTCACCAGCAAAGCACCCACACACCCTCACACCTCCTCCTCCATGCTTCACGGTGGGAACCACACATGCAGAGATCATCTGTTCACCTACTCTGCGTCTCACAAAGACACGGCGGTTGGAACCAAAAATCTCAAATTTGGACTCATCAGACCAAAGGACAGATTTCCACCGGTCTAATGTTCAATGCTCGTGTTTCTTGGCCTAATCAAGTCTCTTCTTCTTATTGGTGTCCTTTAGTAGTGGTTTCTTTGCAGCAATTCGACCATGAAGGCCTGATTCACGCAGTCTCCTCTGAACAGTTGATGTTGAGATGTGTCTGTTACTTGAACTCTGTAAAGCATTTATTTGGGCTGCAATTTCTGAGGCTGGTAAATCTAATGAAGTTATCCTCTGCAGCAGAGGTAACTCTGGGTTTTCCTGGAAGTGATGCAGAAAATGAAATTGATGGAAGTTACAATCTATCTGCAATATTAAGCTGACCCCCCCCCCCCCCCCCCCCCCCCCCCCCCCCCCCCCCCCCCAAAAAAAAACTCTGGGTCTTCCTTTCCTGTGGCGGTCTTCATGAGAGCCAGTTTCATCAGAGCGCTTGATGGTTTTTGCGACTGCACTTGAGGAAACGTTGAAAGTTCTTGAAATGTTCCGTATTGACTGACCTTCATGTCTTAAAGTAATGATGGACTGTCATTTCTCTTTGCTTATTTGAGCTGTTCTTGCCATAATTTGGACTTGGTCTTTTACCAAATAGGGCTATCTTCTGTATACCAACCCTACCTTGTCACAACACAACTGATTGCCTGAAACACATTAAGAAGGAAATAAATTCCACAAATTAACTTTTAACAAGTCACACCTGTTAATTGAAATGCATTCCAGGTGACTACCTCATGAAGCTGGTTGAGAGAATGCCAAGAGTGTGCAAAGCTGTCATCAAGGCAAAGGGTGGCTACTTTGAAGAATCTCAAATATAACATATATTTTGATTTGTTTAACACTTTTTTGGTTACTACATGATTCCATATGTGTTATTTCATAGTTGTGATGTCTTCACTATTATTCTACAATGTAGAAAACAGTAAAAATAAAGAAAAACCCTGGAATGAGTAGGTGTGTCCAAACTTTTGACTGGTACTGTATATGCATGCAATCTATACATGCATAGCAGTTAGTCGCTTTGGATAAAAGCACCTGCTAAAGGGCATATATAAATAAAACCTTGCCTTCCACCCAGACTCTCCTCTGAGAGTGTGTTGATCTACTGATAAGGTGGTTGGACACAGACTTGACGACGTGGGTGTGAAACACAAAGGAGAGAGAAGGTGGTGCTCTGATACTGTGCTCTGTCTGTCTGTCCGTCCGTCTGTCTGTCGGCTTGACCTGTACCCATGTTTACCCACAGAGAGTAGCCCAGAAACCACTGCCGTTTACTGTACTCTACCTTTCACCTCTTCTCTCTTACGTGTTGGCAAACCACCACTAGGGTGTGCTAGTTAACACTCGACCAAACCTCTGCTAGCCATTCATTACTACAAACCTTTCACATGACATCAGCAAAAAGGGCTAATGCTAACCAAGAGCCCATGAACTCACTGTCGTTATATGCATTGCCTAGCGCACATTTTAATTTGCAAGGAAACCCACTGGGCCGTGTGTAGTAGTGGTCGGCTGTTTGTTCACCCACCCGCAGTCGCCTCAACACATCCGCAACCATGCAACTATATGGGGATAAAGTGAAAATCTGAGGCCCACACTTGGACAAACACACCTCATTCAGCTCATTGAGGGCTTGATGATTGGTTGACTAGTTGAATCAGGTGTGCTTTGTCCAGGCTTACAATAAAAGTGTGTCCTGTTGGGGGTACTGGAGGACCAGCGTTGGGAAACACTATCCCATAGGATTTACACTATCCTATAGGATTTTGTATCAGCTCTATCAGAATCCTATAAGAACAGTTTTTCTTAATTGAACCCGTTGAATTATAGTTTGTTGTCAGTAGTTCCAGTATAATACAACAACATCAATTACAAAATTTTTGTTGATTGGAAACAAAAGTTCTATACTCATTTATTTTTCTTATTTCCAATAGAAAAAAAGTAATCCAATAGGATTCCAATAGGATTCTGATAGAGGTGATACAAAATCCTATAGGATTGTGAGAATCATGTAGGATTCTATTGGAATAATCACTAATCCTGTAGGATTTTTTGACTAGGGTCACCAAATCTTTCCCAAACATTAGGCTACTTTTCTGGCTTCCCTACTCTTTATTTTCAACCCACTGACCAGTGTGTGTAGGTGACTTCAATGTAGTGATCCAGGTCATGGCAGTGTGAACACGGCTCCTCTCCTCAGCTGAGCCAGAAAACACCATGTCAGAGCTGAGCTCCCTGTCCCGTCCAAGGCCACCCAGCGCGATGAATAAACCTGGGATGTCAAACAACCTGGGACGTCAAACAACCTGAGAGCCTGGATTTATCCCCCCTAACACAGAACACACAGAGAGAGAGAGAGAGAGAGAGAGAGAGAGAGTGAGAGAGAGAGAGAGAGAGAGAGAGAGAGAGAGAGAGAGAGAGAGAGAGAGAGAGAGAGAGAGAGAGAGAGAGAGAGAGAGAAAAATACATTACAGTGTACAACAGGGCCTAGTGTAATTTGATGTGTATGTGTACACCTTAAACATCCAATGTCCAGGAAAGCCCCGGTGATTTGGAAACTATTGTCACAGCATTAGCAGTCCTTTGAGAGTTGTCCCTGTCTGGCCTTTCCACTGGGTAGCTGTTTAGCTGTGCTCGTGTAGGAGCTCGAGATATCTCCCTGAGGGCTGATCGTAGTGTTTACCTATGCTGAAGGGGGCCAGTCACACTCTCACCACCGGTACCACTTCACAAGCATTAACACACTGGAGTGGCCTCTATTAGCCAGGAGAGACACGGCCTACAGTACTGACACACATGCATTCACGCTCACGCACACACACACACACACACACACAAACAAACTATGGGCAGATTCAATGATTTTGTCAAGGACACGCTGGTAGCAGTTAGTAACGACAATGCTAGTGCCTTTACCTAACGTAGATGCCCTTTTGAGTTCTCCCTCCAAGATCACATCATGTGAACCCTAAGCTGCAGTAGTCAACACGTATAGCTTGGCATGTTTCTATGCTTGTTGATTTGTTGAGTTGTTTGTCCGGTGCTGACTTTATTCAGGGACCTCCTGTCAGTGCCATGCTGTTTCCTGTCCCCCCCCCCCCCCCCCCACCCCCCCCCCCAAAAAAAACAGGACGCACTGGCTTCCCCTCAGAGTGAGGCTGTGCCTCATCTGATAAAATGTGCACTGTCTCTGTGTATGAGAGTAGTGTCTGTGCGTGTGAAAACGGATATCTGTGTATCCTATATCATGAGGATACTGTGAGACAGTCTCTCAGTATCACATGTTAGCAGTTGAAATGCTAGATAGAATGTCCACTCCAGTCACCATTATCGCATTTCTGTGACTGACAGGCAAAATGAAGTACACTCAATATGATAATAACGATCAGGTAAGCAGCTGTGAAGTCAGTCGTCTTCAGCACCCTGCCAGTGGCCCTCCAACTGCACTGGAGAGAGTCATTGATATCATACAGTGAGTCAGACTGACTGACTGGGGGTATGAGTATGCATTAACGGTCAAATGGTACTGCCTTGTAGAGTAAAAACGACCTCCTCTCCCACACACTTACCCTTCGTTTCTCCATAAATAACGCACACACATACATACACACACACACACAGATGATTTAATGTTTCTCCATGCAACTGGAGACTATATTTAGGTGACTGTACAACTGGAAAAACAATACTCGAGGAATTTCCAAAGAAATTACAACTATCTTTTCTCTCTGCTTCCTGTTCAACTCTTTCTTCAAACACTCTCTCTTCCTAACTCTCATTCTGATGTTGTAACAGCGTAGACAGAAAGTCTTGGTCTAGGGTAGAGGAGAGGAGTGTAATGAATACTCGGACAGAGTGGTAAGATCCAATCGCAGAATAGCGATGCTTTATTAGAGTACAGACAAGGGAATAGCTTAATCGTGGTTGGGCGGGCTGTGGTCAAAACCGGGCCAGGCATAGACAGGCAGAGGTACCAATGGAGCGGGCTTAGTCGTAGTCGAGGGCACAGGCACAGGATCAGAGGACGGTAATCACTGGGGTAGACAAGCAGAGGATTAAGCAATTCGGGGAGTCAAACAACAAGGCACAGGTCGGATACACGGGTAATCAAAAACAACAAACTCTCTCTCTCTCTCGGAACAAAACGCTTAGCAAGTCACAATGGAACAATACCTCGCACCGACTGAACTTCTGAGCACACCTTCTATCCTACCCTAATTACGGACAGGTGTGCTCAGAACTCAGGTGAACCAGATCGAGTCTGATGACTCCCCCTCTCTGTAGATCGGGGAAGTGTCAGACTCTGTCTAGACCCAGCCAACCCCCGATCCCTTACAGTATCTCCCTCCCCAGGGCCGGCTCCTGACGGCCTTCTACCTCTACCGGGTGGTCTTCCTCTGGGTCGGGGTCCGGGATGATCTGGGTGTTCAGCGTGGAAAGTGACCTTGAGAGCGGGGTCTAGTATGTCCTTAGCAGGGACCCAGGACCGTTCCTCAGGTCCATATCCCTCCCAGTCCACGAGATATTCGATGCCCCCTCGTCTCCGTCTTGACTCCAGTATCTCGTGGACTATATAGGTGGTGTCCTGTTCATCCTCCAAAGGTGGTGTAGTAGGTTGTTGAGCGATTGGTGGGTACATCGGGCTATAATGGACAGGTTTCAACAGGGAGACGTGGAACGTAGGGTTTATCCTGTAGTGTCGAGGGAGTAACAGACGGTAGATGACAGGGTTAATACGTCTCTGTACCTTGAAGGGACCAATGTACCTGGGTTGGAGCTTCTTGCAGCTCCGTCGGAACCGCAGGTCTCGGGTAGACAGCCACACTCGCTGCCCGGGTTGATAAGTGGGAGTAGGTCTCCGGCGTCGGTCGGCGTAGGTCTTTTGCTGTTGTGAGGCTTGACTGAGATGTTGATGGGCCGTCTCCCAGACCTGCGCACTCCGACGGAACCACTCGTCCACCGCCGGTACCATCCCTGATGCGGTATCCCACGGGAACAGGGGTGGTTGATACCCTAGAACACACTGGAAGGGCGTTAGGCGTAGGGAGGTGTGAATGAGTGAGTTCTGAGCATACTCTACCAAAGGAAGGAATCGGCTCCACTCTTGCGGCTGCTGCGAACATTGTTGCCGTAGATATTTCCCAATTTCCTGGTTGAGTCGTTCTGTCTGCCCATTGGCCTGGGGATGATATCCGGAGGTTAGGCTAACCGAGATGCCCAAGCGTTCGCAGAAGGCCTTCCATACCCGGGATACAAACTGGGGTCCCCGGTCGGAAACAATATCCTCCGGGACACCAAACTGCCGGAACACCTGGGTAAACATAGTCTCAGCCATCTGAGTGGCGTTAGGCAAACGGGTCATGGGTACCAACCGGCACATCTTGGAGAAACGATCGATGACCACGAGAATTACAGTATGGCCCTCAGATTCTGGTAGGTCGGTAACAAAGTCCATTGCAATGTGCGACCAGGGTCGTTGAGGAGTTGGCAATGGCATCAGCTTACCCTCCGGTAGTGCACGAGGTACCTTGGACTGAGCACATACTGGACAGGATAAGACATAGTCTCTGACATCATCTGTGAGGGAATCCCACCAGTATTTTCGGCTGATGAGTCGTGTAGTTCGAGTGATTCCGGGATGACCAGATCCCAGCGACGTGTGACACCATTCCATCAGTTGAGGTCGAAGTGGAGCTGGTACAAACACCTTAGACACCGGGGTTTCTGGAGGGGCTGGTTCCGCTTGTAAGCTCTCCTGAATAGTGTCATCAATAGCCCACCTCACCGGACCAGCACGGCAACTCATGGGGAGAATAGGTTCTGGCTCCACGAGTCTTTCCGCGTGCTCGAACCGTCGGGAAAGCGCGTCCGCCTTACCATTCTTGGACCCGGGGATATAAGAGACAGTGAATCGGAAACGGTTGAAGAATAAGGACCACCTTGCCTGTCGGGAGTTCAGTCGTTTGGCACTGTGAAGATACTCCAGGTTGCGGTGGTCCGTGAGCACTTGAACGGATGCTCTGCTCCCTCCAACCAATGTCTCCACTCCTCCAGTGCTAACTTCACCGCCAGTAATTCCCGATTACACACGTCATAGTTCTGCTCGGCCGAATTCAGTTTCCTAGAGAAGAAAGCACAGGGTCGTGATTTAGGTGGCTCACCTTGGCATTGGGATAACACGGCTCCAACTCCAACCTCCGAGGCGTCCACTTCCACGATAAATGGTAAGGTAGGGTCTGGCTGACATAAAATAGGAGCGGTGGTAAAGCGTTGCTTCAACGTCTCAAACGCACGCACTGCCCCCTCCGTCCAGTTCAGACCGCGACCCTTGTAGCTGGTCATCGCCGACAGGGGCGCTGCAGTTGTGCTGAAATTACGCACGAACCGTCTATAGTAATTGGCAAACCCTAAGAATCTCTGGAGCTCTTTCACCGTCTGGGGTTGAGGCCAGTCTTGTACCGCTTGTACCTTGGATTCATCCAGTTTAACCCCGTCGGGAGTGAGTATGGCCCCAAGGAAGGAAATCGTAGTGACATGGAATTCACTCTTTTCTGCCTTCACGAACAGAGAATGGTGTAGGAGCCGATCCAGAACCTGTCGTACATGGGACACATGTTCACTCAGAGAGTTAGAATAGATTAGGATGTCATCAATGTAAACTATAACAAAGCGATCAATCATGTCCCTGAAAATGTCATTCATGAACGCCTGGAATACTGAGGGCGCGTTGGTAAGTCCATAGGGCATGACACAATATTCATAGTGTCCTCGATGTGTGATGAAGGCGGTCTTCCATTCATCCCCTTCTCTAATGCGCACCAGATTGTACGCACTCCTGAGGTCCAGTTTACTGTAGATAGAGGCCTGCCCCACCTGCTCGAGGGCTGCTGGGATCAAAGGAAGAGGGTAACGATTTTTTATGGTAATATCGTTCAACCCTCGATAGTCTATACAAGGACGCAGTCCGCCATCCTTTTTCTTCACGAAGAAAAAACTGGATGCGGCGGGAGACGTAGATGGACGAATGGCCCCTTGCTGTAGCGCCTCATCAATATACTTGCTCATCGATTCTCGTTCCGGCTGTGACAACGGGTAGATTCTTCCACGAGGAGGTGTAGCCCCGGATAGCAGATCAATCGCGCAGTCCCAGGCCCGATGAGGTGGTAACACGGTAGCCCTCTCCTTGGAGAACACCTGCGCGTAATTCTGGTGGAACAACAGTAGACACCGCACCCTGCGCATCCTCCACAGTAGACGCTTTGCAAGGTAACTTGAGACACTCTGCCCTACATACCTCACTCCACGCTGTGATATCGCCAGATTTCCAGGAGATGACCGGATCATGGGTGACGAGCCAGGGGTGGCCGAGAACTAGCGGCTCCAGTGGAGCGGAGATGACAAAAAAAATGATGTTCTCATGGTGTATGGAGCCCACTTGTAACTTGATTACCTCTGTACAGTGCGCAATGAACCCAGTGCCCATGGGCTCACCGTCTAGCGCGTTGACTCGCAGGGGAGGTTGAATTGGGATAAGTTGAACTCCCAACTCCTCAGCAAGACCCATATCCAGAAAGCTGGCAGCCGTTCCGGAATCAATAAGTCCTTCCAACCTGCGCACTTTCTCTCCGACAGATAAGGTAACTGGCACATACATTTGTTTCAATGTAATGTTCAAAACTTGATCTCACTCACCGGTTTGGCAGTTCCGAGGCGATATCCTGGGGTACGGTTTGGTCGTACCGGACATAGACGAACGAAATGACCCGACTGACCACAATACAGGCATAGTCCGTCTTGCCGACGTTGTTGTCTCACCGAACCTTGTAGAGGTGACCGTCCCAGTTGCATAGGTTCCTCCTCAGATTCTCTCCGCCGCTCTGTCGATTGCTTAGGACCAGTGATCGAGGGCTCCCGGACTGTGGATACCTTGTGTTGCACTATCAGATTATCAATAGAGATGGCTATTTTGATAAACTCATGTAGCGCAGTGATATCTCCTCGACAAGCCAACTCAGTCTGTACGTCCTTGCGCAGCCCTCTTCGGAAAACGGTGAGCAACGCAGTCTCGCTCCATCCGCTACCGGCTGCTATAGTACGGAACTCTAAAGCGTAGTCGGCTACTGTGCGACGGCCCTGCTGAAGTTCGCATAGTTGGTCTCCCACACTACGCCCAGATACTGGGTGGTCGAACACCTCTTGGAACAGTCTCTTGAACTGAACTTCCGCATTCAACTCGGGGACCTCAGCTGCCCAAAGCGCAGTAGCCCAATCCAGTGCTCTTCCCGTTAGCAGAGAAATCATGAAATCCACCCTGCTAGGGTCATCGGGAGACATAGTACGATTATACGACATATACAGGGACGTCTGGAGTAGAAACCCCTGACATTTGCCAGGTTCCCCGTCGTACCTTGTTGGTAGAGAAATCGGAGGTGCATGACGAGGACTGACCGTGCTCGGGGTGGTGCCTTCAGCCGCACCAGCGTTGAGTAGCTGCAGGAGTTCATCCATCCGTTTCTCCTGTATCTCCCATCGCCTCTGTAATTCCGCTGGATCCATGGTATGGGCGAGGTATTCTGTAATGAATACTCGGACAGAGTGGTAAGATCCAATCGCAGAATAGCGATGCTTTATTAGAGTACAGACAAGGGAATAGCTTAATCGTGGTCGGGCGGGCTGTGGTCGAAACCGGGCCAGGCATAGACAGGCAGAGGTACCAATGGATCGGGCTTAGTCGTAGTCGAGGGCACAGGCACAGGATCAGAGGACGGTAATCACTGGGGTAGACAAGCAGAGGATTAAGCAATTCGGGGAGTCAAACAACAAGGCACAGGTCGGATACACGGGTAATCAAAAACAACAAACTCTCTCTCTCTCTCTCTCTCTCTCTCTCTCTCTCGGAACAAAACGCTTAGCAAGTCACAATGGAACAATACCTCGCACCGACTGAACTTCTGAGCACACCTTCTATCCTACCCTAATTACGGACAGGTGTGCTCAGAACTCAGGTGAACCAGATCGAGTCTGATGACTCCCCCTCTCTGTAGATCGGGGAAGTGTCAGACTCTGTCTAGACCCAGCCAACCCCCGATCCCTTACAAGGAGAGGAGAGGAGAGGAGAGGAGAGGAGAGGAGAGGAGAGGAGAGGAGAGGAGAGGAGAGGAGAGGAGAAAGGGAGCATGGTATAGGAATACATACACCCTTTTACACACAGGATTACACACACCCTCTTACACACACGATTACACACACCCTCTTACACATGATTACACACACCCTCTTACACACAGGATTACAAACACCCTCTAACACACAGGATTACATACACCCTCTTACACACAGGATTACACACACCCTCTTACACACAGGATTACATACACCCTCTTACACACAGGATTACACACACCCTCTTACACACAGGATTACATACACCCTCTTACAAACAGGATTACACACACCCTCTTACACACAGGATTACATACACCCTCTTACACACAGGATTACACACACCCTCCTACACACAGGATTACACACACCCTCTTAAACACAGGATTACACACACCCTCTTACACACAGGATTACACACACCATCTTACACACAGGATTACATACACCCTCTTACACATCGGATTACACACACCCTCCTACACACAGGATTACACACACCCTCTTACACACAGGATTACATACACCCTCTTACACATATGATTACATACACCCTCCTACACACAGGATTACATACACCTTCTTACACACAGGATTACATACACCCTCTTACACACATGATTACATACACCCTCTTACACACAGGATTACACACACCCTCTTACACACAGGATTACACACACCCTCTTACACACAGGATTACAAACACCCTTTTATACACAGGATTACACACACCCTCCAACACACAGGATTACACACACCCTTTTATACACAGGATTACACACACCCTCTTACACACAGGATTTCAGACACCCTCTTACACACAGGATTACATACACCCTCCTACACACATGATTACATACACCCTCTTACACACAGGATTACACACACCCTTTTACACACATGATTACATACACCCTCTTACACACATAATTACACACACCCTCCTACATACAGGATTACATAAACCTTCTTACACACAGGATTACATACACCCTCCTACACACATGATTACACACACACTCTTACACACAGGATTACACACACTCTTACACACATGATTACATACACCCTCTTACACACATGATTACATACACCCTCTTACACACATGATTACATACATCCTCTTACACACATGATTACATATACCCTCTTACACACAGGATTACACACACCCTCTTACACACATGATTACATATACCCTCTTACACACAGGATTACATAAACCCTCTTACACAAATGATTACATACACCCTCTTACACACAGGATTACACACATGATTACATACACCCTCTTACATACATGATTACACACACCCTCTTACACACATGATTACATACACCCTCTTACACACATGATTACATACACCCTCTTACATACAGGATTACACACACCCTCTTACACACATGATTACATATACCCTCTTACACACAGGATTACATACACCCTCTTACACACAGGATTACACACACCCTCTTACACACAGGATTACACACAGCGTTTTACACACAGGATTACACACACCCTCTTACACACAGGATTACACACACCCTTTTATACACAGGATTACACACACCCTCCAACACACATGATTACACACACCCTTTTATACACAGGATTACACACACCCTCCAACACACATGATTACACACACCCTTTTACACACAGGATTACAGACACCCTCTTACACACAGGATTACATACACCCTCTTACACACAGGATTACATACACCCTCTTACACATATGATTACATACACCCTCCTACACACATGATTACATACACCCTCTTACACACATGATTACACACACCCTTTTACACACATGATTACATACACCCTCTTACACACAGAATTACACACACCCTCCTACACACAGGATTACATACACCCTCTTACACACATGATTACATACACCCTCTTACACACATGATTACATACACCCTCTTACATACAGGATTGCATACACCCTCTTACACACATGATTACATACACCCTCTTACACACATTATTACATACACCCTCTTACATACAGGATTACACACACCCTCTTACACACATGATTACATATACCATCTTACACACAGGATTACATAAACCCTCTTACACACATGATTACATACACCCTCTTACACACATGATTACACACATGATTACATACACCCTCTTACATACAGGATTACATACACCCTCTTACATACATGATTACATACACCTTCTTACACACATGATTACATACACCCTCTTACATACAGGATTACATACACCCTCTTACATACAGGATTACACACACCCTCTTACATACAGGATTACACACACCCTCTTACACACATGATTACACACACCCTCTTACACACATGATTACATATACCATCTTACACACAGGATTACATAAACCCTCTTACACACATGATTACATACACCCTCTTACACACATGATTACACACATGATTACATACACCCTCTTACATACAGGATTACATACACCCTCTTACACACAGGATTACACACACCCTCTTACACACATGATTACATATACCCTCTTTCACACAGGATTACATAAACCCTCTTACACGCATGATTACATACACCCTCTTACACACAGGATTACACACATGATTACATACACCCTCTTACATACATGATTATATACACCCTCTTACACACAGGATTACACACACCCTCTTACACACAGGATTACATACATGATTACATACACCCTCTTACATACATGATTACATACACCCTCTTACATACATGATTACATACACCCTCTTACATACAGGATTACATACACCCTCTTACATACAGGATCACACACACCCTCTTACACACATGATTACATACACCCTCTTACACACAGGATTACACACATGATTACATACACCCTCTTACATACATGATTATATACACCCTCTTACACACAGGATTACACACACCCTTTTACACACATGATTACATACATGATTACATACACCCTCTTACATACAGGATTACATACACCCTCTTACATACATGATTACATACACCCTCTTACATACAGGATTACATACACCCTCTTACATACAGGATCACACACACCCTCTTACACACATGATTACACACACCCTCTTACACACAGGATTACACACACCCTCTTACACACAGGATTACACACATGATTACATACACCCTCTTACATACATGATTATATACACCCTCTTACACACAGGATTACACATCCCCTCTTACACACAGGATTACACATCCCCTCTTACACACAGGATTACACACACCCTCTTACACTCAGGATTACACACACCCTCTTACACTCAGGATTACACACACCCTCTTACTTTAGCCTCTGTCTCACCTTCATATAGACCCTGACCTAGAGTAGAGATAGACCCTGACCTAGAGTAGAGATAGACCCTGACCTAGAGTAGAGATAGATACACCACAGGAGGCTGCTTGAGGGGAGGACGGCTCATAATAATGGCCAGAACGGCGCAAATGGAATGGCATCAAACATATAGAAACAATTTGTTTGATGTGCAGTGCCTTCGGAAAGTATTCAGACCCCTTGACTTTTTCCACATTTTGAAGCGTTACAGCCTTATTCTAAAATGGATTAAAAAATAAATAATCCTCAACAATCTACACACAATACCCCATAATGACAAAGCGAAAACAAATTTTTTGAATTTTTGCAAATGTGTAAAAGAAAAAACAGAAATACCTTATTTATATAAGTATTCAGACCCTTTGATATGAGACTCGAAATTGAGCTCAGGTTCATCCTGTTTCCATTGATCATCCTTGAGATGTTTCTACAACTTGATTGGAGTCCACCTGTGGTAAATTCAATTGATTGGACATGATTTGGAAAGGCACACACCGGTCTATATAAGGTCCCAAAGTTGACAGTGCATGTCAGAGCAATAACCAAGCCATGAGGTCGAAGGAATTTTCCGTAGAGCTCCGAGACAGGATTGTGTCGAGGCACAGATCTGGGGAAGGGTACCAAAACATTTCTGCAGCATTGAAGGTCCCCAAGAACACAGTGGCCTCCATCATTCTTAAATGGAAGAAGTTTGGAACCACCAAGACTCTTCCTAGAGATGGCCGCCTGTCCAAACTGAGCAATTGGGGGAGAAGGCCTTGGTCTGGCGACCAATAATCTGATGGTCAGTCTGACAGAGCTCTAGTGTTCCTCTGTGGAGATGGGAGAACCTTCCAGAAGCACAACCATCTCTGCAGCACTCCACCAATCAGGCCTTTATGGTAGAGAGACAAGACGGAAGACACTCCTCAGTAAAAGGCACATGACAACCCGCTTGGAGTTTGCCAAAAAGCACCTAAAGACACTCAGACCATGAGAAACAAGATTCCCTGGTCTGATGAAACCAAGATTGAACTCTTTGGCCTGAATGCCAAGCGTCACTTCTGGAGGAAACCTGGCACCATCCCTACGGTGAAGCATGGTGGTGGAAGCATCATGCTGTGGTGATGTTTTTCAGCGGCAGGGACTGGGAGACTAGTCAGGATCGAGGCAAAGATGAATGGAGCAAAGTACAGAGAGATCCTTGATGAAAACCTGCTCCAGAGCGCTCAGTGCCTCATACTGGGGCGAAGGTTCACGTTCCAACAGGACAATGACCCTAAGCACACAGCCAAGACAACGCAGGAGTGGCTTCGGGACAAGTCTCTGAATGTCCTTGAGTGGCCCAGCCAGAGCCCGGACATGAAACCGATCAAACATCTCTGGAGAGACCTGAAAATAGCTGTGCAGCAATGCTCCCCATCCAACCTGACAGAGCTTGAGAGGATCTGCAGAGAAGAATGGGAGAAACTCCCCAAATACAAGTGTGCCAAGCTTGTAGTGTCATACCCAAGAAGACTCGAGGCTGTAATCACTGCCAAAGGTGCTTCAACAAAGTACTGAGTAAAGGGTCTGAATTCTTATGTAAATTTGATATTTCAGTTGATATTTTTTTATACATTAGCAAACATTTCAAAAATCTTGTTTTTGCTTTGTCATTATGGGGTATTGTGTTTAGATTGATGAAGAAAACCCCCCAATTTTTATCAATTTTAGAATAAGGCTAACCTAACAAAATGTGGAAAAAGTCAAGGGGTCTGAATACTTTCCGAATGCACTGTATTTGATACCATTCCAGTAATTCCTCTCCAGCCATTACCATCAGCCCATCCTCCCCAATTAAGGTGCCACCAACCTCCTGTAATGCACTGGTATCAAACTCTTGTCATCAGTACTACACACCTTCATACTGAAACGATAACTTCTGGATTGGGGAGAAGGTTAGTTATCAAACAAGGCTACGACTCTGTGGACTATACCTCCGTCAAGTGTACCCTCAGAGTCTCAAGTGAGACATCAAGAAAGTTTATTAGTACAGAGAAATGTGGTTGACTGTCTCTCACCACCCGATTATGGCCCCAGTAGCTGTCAGCAAGGCCATTCACCCTTAGATGATTCAATGAGAGACACCCCCAGCTCCTAGCCAGCCTAGCCAATGAAAGGGCTCAGAGAGTGACATTGAGGGAGATGCTCCAAATAGCTCTGTGGTGTTTAAGGGCTCCTGATAGAAAGCAGAACCCCCAATAGGAGAAAAAAAACAATTAGGCTATTACTCCATGCAGACCTATTAGGAGGGCTGGATCTCAGTGTTTTCTTAGCCTCTTTATGGGCCGATAATGGACAGCACTGAAACATTATAAAAGTGTGCAGATCACACTCAGAAGATTCTGGGAAGAGGAATGGGGATGAGGGAGATTCTAGGAAGAGGGTAAGGGCCATGGAGGGAGATTCTGGGAAGAGGAATGAGGATGAGGGAGATTCTGGGAAGAGGAATGGGGATGAGGGAGATTATGGGAAGAGGGTAAGGGCCATGGAGGGAGATTCTGGGAAGAGGAATGAGGATGAGGGAGATTCTGGGAAGAGGAATGGGGATGAGGGAGATTATGGGAAGAGGGTAAGGGCCATGGAGGGAGATTCTGGAAAGAGGGTAAGGGCCAAGGAGGGAGATTCTGGGAAGAGGAATGGAGATGAGGGAGATTCTGGGAAGAGGAATGGAGATGAGGGAGATTCTGGGAAGACGGTTATGGCCGTGGAGGGAGATTCTGGGAAGAGGGTAAGGACCATGGAGGGAGATTCTGGGAAGACGGTTACGGCCATGGAGGGAGATTCTGAGAAAAGGAATGGAGATGAGGGAGATTCTGGGAAGACGGTTATGGCCGTGGAGGGAGATTATGGGAAGAGGGTAAGGGGCATGGAGGGAGATTTCTGGGAAGAGGATGAGGATGAGGGAGATTCTGGGAAGAGGAATGGGGATGAGGGAGATTATGGGAAGAGGGTAAGGGCCATGGAGGGAGACTCTGGGAAGATGGTTACGGACATGGAGGGAGATTCTGAGAAGAGGAATGGGGATGAGGGAGATTCTGGGAAGACGGTTACGGCAGTGGAGGGAGATTCTGGGAAGAGGAATGGGGATGAGGGAGATTCTGGGAAGACGGTTACGGACATGGAGGGAGATTCTGAGAAGAGGAATGGGGATGAGGGAGATTCTGGGAAGACGGTTACGGCAGTGGAGGGAGATTCTGGGAAGAGGGTTACGGCAGTGGAGGGGGATTCTGGGAAGAGGGTTACGGCAGTGGAGGGAGATTCTGGGAAGAGGGTTACGGCAGTGGAGGGGGATTCTGGGAAGACGGTTACGGCAGTGGAGGGGGATTCTGGGAAGAGGGTTACGGCAGTGGAGGGGCTTTTTAAAGGAGGGTCTCTTTATTTAAAGGAGGAATTATGCTCTGACTGAACTTTGTTTAACTTTGAACTCGATCCAAGAAGATTGAATGATTGGAAAAAAAGGAAATATTGTCACACTAATGGCTTTAAGTTTCAAACCATGGCGTACGTGATGCCATTCGAAAGCAGATGTCACCAAGACCATTCCTCATTTTCAATATCTTCTTATATAGCACACAACTCACTCAGTATATCACTTTATACCAAACCATCCATCTGAAACAAACTTTGAGATTGAATCTGCCCTATTTAGTTAACATTCCTAAACCTATAATCCCTATAACAACATCACACCACCTCATGGATTCCAAATAACTCATCCTGGTGGTTAGACCAGTGGTTTTATGGTAGAGTTTTAGTCCCTGTGTCTCTGGTCTGAGGTGTATGCTACAAAGCAAGATCAATAACTTAGCCAGCTAACTTGGCTAAATATTCTGAAATAACTTTTCATATTTTTTAAAGATAAGCTTGCAATAGGCATGGTCTGATTGACCAACCTGGTCTCAGAGCATTTCATATTATTCTGTATGTAAATCTGAGACACTCCATTTAGTACGATATGTTACGTTTCGTATGATATGTATTCATTTGTGGATGTTCAACACCCATTACGTATTATATGTTACTCATTTGCAAAACGTATGACATGGGGTTAAGGTTAAGGTTAGGGTTAAGTTTAGGAGTTAGGTTAAAGGGTTAATGTTAGGGTTAGGGGAAGTGTTAGCTAAAAGGGTTAAGGTTAGGGTTAGGGTTAGGGGAAGGGTTAGCTAACATGCTAAGTAGTTGCAAAGTAGCTAAGAATGTAGTAAGTAGTTGAAAAGTTGCTAATTAGCTAAAGTTGTCCGTGATGAGATTTGAACTCGCAACCTTTGTGTTGTTAGAAATTCACATTATAGGCTTCCCATCCACCCCGATCAACCACCCTCCTACATACTAAATGTAACAGATTCCTGCTTACAGGCAAAAACTAAAGCAGGAAGTGCCAGTGACTCGCTCAATACAGAAGTGGTCAGATGACGCAGATGCTAAGCTACAGGACTGTTTTGCTGCACAGACTGGAATACGTTCCAGGATTCTTCCGATGGCATTGAAGAGTACACCACATCAGTCACTGGCTTCATCAATAAGTACATCAATGACGTCATCTCCACAGTGACCGTACGTACATACCCCAACCAGAAGCCATAGATTACAGGCAACATCCGCACTGAGCTAAAGAGTAGAGCTGCCGCTTTCAAGGAGCGGGACTCTAACCCGGACACTTATAAGGAATCCCGCTATGCCCTCCGACGAACCATCAAACAGGCAAAGTGTCAATACAGGACTAAGATTGAATCGTACTACACCGGCTCCGACGCTCGTCGGATGTGGCAGGGCTTGCAAACTATGACAGACTACAAAGGGAAGCACAGCCCCAGCTGCCCAGTGACGTGAGCCTACCAGACGAGCTAAATGCCTTTTATGCTCGCTTCGAGGCAAGCAACACTGAAGCATGCATGAGAGCATCAGCTGTTCCAGACGACTGTGTGATCATGCCCTCCGTAGCCGATGTGAGTAAGACCTTTAAACAGGTCAACATTCACAAGGCCGCAGGGCCAGATGGATTACCAGGATGTGTACTCCGAGCATGCACTGACCAACTGGCAAGTGTCTTCACTGACATTTTCAACCTGTCCCTGACTGAGTCTGCAATACCAACATGTTTCAAGCAGACCATCATAGTCCCTGTGCCCAAGAACACTAAGGTAACCTGCCTAAATGACTACAGACCTGTAGCACTGACGTCTGTAGCCATGAAGTGCTTTGAAAGGCTAGTCATGGCTCACATCAACACCATTATCCCAGAAACCATAGACCCACTCCAATTTGCATACTGCCCCAACAGATCCACAGATGAAGCAATCTCTATTGCACTCCACACTGCCCTTTCCCACCTGGACAAAAGGAACACCTACATGAGAATGCTATTCATTGACTACAGCTCAGCGTTCAACACCATAGTGCCCTCAAAGCTCATCACTAAGCTAAGGACCCTGGGACTAAACACCTCCCTCTGCAACTGGATCCTGGACTTCCTGACGGGCCGCCCCCAGGTGGTAAAGGTAGGTAACATCACATCTGCCACTCTAATCCTAAACACGGGGGCCCCTCAGGGGTGCGTGCTCAGTTCCCTCCTGTACTCCCTGTTCACCCATGACTGCATGGCCAAACACCACTCCTACACCATCATTAAGTTTGCTGACGACACAACAGTGGTAGGCCTGATCACCGACAACGATGAGACAGCCTATAGGGAGGAGGTCAGAGACATGGCCGTGTGGTGCCAGGATAACAATCTCTCCCTCAACGTGATCAAGACAAAGGAGAAGATTGTGGACTACAGGAAAAGGAGGGCCAAACAGGCCCCCATTCTCATCGACAGGGCTGTAGTGGAGCAGGTTGAGAGTTTAAGTTCCTTGGTGTCCATCTCGCCAACAAACTATCATGGTCCAAAAACACCAAGACAGTCGTGAAGAGGGCATGACAAAGCCTATCCCCCCTCAGGAGACTGAAAAGATTTGGCATGGGTCCTCAGATCCTCAAAAAGTTATACAGCTGCACCATCGAGAGCATCCTGACTAGTTGCATCACCGCCTGGTATGGCAACTGCTCGGCCTCCGACCGCAAGGCACTACAGAGGGTAGTGCGTACGTCCCAGTACAATACTGGGGCCAAGCTTCCTGCCATCCAGGACCTCTATACCAGGCGGTGTCAGAGGAAGGCCCTAAAAATTGCCAAAGACTCCAGCCACCGTAGTCATAGACTGTTCTCTCTGCTACCGCATGGCACGCAGTACCGGAGCGCCAAGTCTAGGTCCAAAACGCATCTTAACAGCTTCTACCACCAAGCTATAATAATACTCCTGAACAGCTAATCAAATGGCTACCCGGACTATTTGCATTGTCCCCCCTCCCCCACCCCCTATTTTCACGCAGCTGCTACTCGCTGTTTATTATCTATGCATAGTCACTTTACCTCTACCTACATGTACATATTACCTCAATTACCTCGACTAACATGTGCCCCGTGCATTGACTCTGTACCGGTACCCCCTGTATATAGCCTCGCTAGTGTTATTTCACATTGACTCTGTACCGGTACCCCCTGTATATTGCCTCGCTAGTGTTATTTCACATTGACTCTGTACCGGTACCCCCTGTATATAGCCTCACTAGTGTTATTTCACATTGACTCTGTACCAGTACTTCCTGTATATAGCCTCGCTAGTGTTATTTCACAATGACTCTGTACCGGTACGTCCTGTATATAGCCTCGCTAGTGTTATTTCACAATGACTCTGTACCGTACCGGTAAGTCCTGTATATAGCCTCGCTAGTGATATTTCACATTGACTCTGTACCGGTACTTCCTGTATATAGCCTCGCTAGTGTTATTTCACAATGACTCTGTACCAGTACTTCCTGTATATAGCCTCGCTAGTGTTATTTCACATTGACTCTGTACCGGTACCCCCTGTATATAGCCTCACTAGTGTTATTTCACATTGACTCTGTACCGGTACTTCCTGTATATAGCCTCGCTAGTGTTATTTCACATTGACTCTGTACCAGTACTTACTGTATATAGCCTCGCTAGTGTTATTTCACAATGACTCTGTACCGGTACGTCCTGTATATAGCCTCGCTAGTGTTATTTCACAATGACTCTGTACCGGTACGTCCTATATATAGCCTCGCTAGTGTTATTTCACATTGACTCTGTACCGGTACTTCCTGTATATAGCCTCGCTAGTGTTATTTCACATTGACTCTGTACCAGTACTTCCTGTATATAGCCTCGCTAGTGTTATTTCACATTGACTCTGTACCGGTACTTCCTGTATATAGCCTCGCTAGTGTTATTTCACATTGACTCTGTACCAGTACTTCCTGTATATAGCCTCGCTAGTGTTATTTCACATTGACTCTGTACCAGTACTTCCTGTATATAGCCTCGCTAGTGTTATTTCACATTGACTCTGTACCGGTACGTCCTGTATATAGCCTCGCTAGTGTTATTTCACATTGACTCTGTACCAGTTCTTCCTGTATATAGACTCGCTAGTGTTATTTCACATTGACTCTGTACCAGTACTTCCTGTATATAGCCTCGCTAGTGTTATTTCACATTGACTCTGTACCGGTACTTCCTGTATATAGCCTCGCTAGTGTTATTTTACTTTGACTCTGTACCGGTACTTCCTGTATATAGCCTCGCTAGTGTTATTTTACTTTGACTCTGTACCAGTACTTCCTGTATATAGCCTCGCTAGTGTTATTTCACATTGACTCTGTACCGGTACTTCCTGTATATAGCCTCGCTAGTGTATTTCACATTGACTCTGTACCGGTACTTCCTGTATATAGCCTCGCTAGTGTTATTTCACATTGACTCTGTACCAGTACTTCCTGTATATAGCCTCGCTAGTGTTATTTCACATTGACTCTGTACCGGTACTTCGTGTTTATAGCCTCGCTAGTGTTATTTCACATTGACTCTGTACCAGTACTTCCTGTATATAGCCTCGCTAGTGTTATTTCACATTGACTCTGTACCAGTACTTCCTGTATATAGCCTCGCTAGTGTTATTTCACATTGACTCTGTACCAGTACTTCCTGTATATAGCCTCGCTAGTGTTATTTCACATTGACTCTGTACCGGTACTTCGTGTTTACAGCCTCGCTAGTGTTATTTCACTTTGACTCTGTACCAGTACTTCCTGTATATAGCCTCGCTAGTGTTATTTCACATTGACTCTGTACCAGTACTTCCTGTATATAGCCTCGCTAGTGTTATTTCACATTGACTCTGTACCGGTACGTCCTGTATATAGCCTCGCTAGTGTTATTTCACATTGACTCTGTACCAGTACTTCCTGTATATAGACTCGCTAGTGTTATTTCACATTGACTCTGTACCAGTACTTCCTGTATATAGCCTCGCTAGTGTTATTTCACAATGACTCTGTACCGGTACGTCCTGTATATAGCCTCGCTAGTGTTATTTCACATTGACTCTGTACCGGTACTTCCTGTATATAGCCTCGCTAGTGTTATTTCACATTGACTCTGTACCAGTACTTCCTGTATATAGCCTCGCTAGTGTTATTTCACATTGACTCTGTACCAGTACTTACTGTATATAGCCTCGCTAGTGTTATTTCACAATGACTCTGTACCGGTACGTCCTGTATATAGCCTCGCTAGTGTTATTTCACAATGACTCTGTACCGGTACGTCCTGTATATAGCCTCGCTAGTGTTATTTCACATTGACTCTGTACCGGTACTTCCTGTATATAGCCTCGCTAGTGTTATTTCACATTGACTCTGTACCAGTACTTCCTGTATATAGCCTCGCTAGTGTTATTTCACATTGACTCTGTACCGGTACTTCCTGTATATAGCCTCGCTAGTGTTATTTCACATTGACTCTGTACCAGTACTTCCTGTATATAGCCTCGCTAGTGTTATTTCACATTGACTCTGTACCGGTACTTCCTGTATATAGCCTCGCTAGTGTTATTTCACATTGACTCTGTACCGGTACGTCCTGTATATAGCCTCGCTAGTGTTATTTCACATTGACTCTGTACCAGTACTTCCTGTATATAGACTCGCTAGTGTTATTTCACATTGACTCTGTACCAGTACTTCCTGTATATAGCCTCGCTAGTGTTATTTCACATTGACTCTGTACCGGTACTTCCTGTATATAGCCTCGCTAGTGTTATTTTACTTTGACTCTGTACCGGTACTTCCTGTATATAGCCTCGCTAGTGTTATTTCACATTGACTCTGTACCGGTACTTCCTGTATATAGCCTCGCTAGTGTATTTCACATTGACTCTGTACCGGTACTTCCTGTATATAGCCTCGCTAGTGTTATTTCACATTGACTCTGTACCAGTACTTCCTGTATATAGCCTCGCTAGTGTTATTTCACAATGACTCTGTACCGGTACGTCCTGTATATAGCCTCGCTAGTGTTATTTCACATTGACTCTGTACCGGTACTTCCTGTATATAGCCTCGCTAGTGTTATTTCACATTGACTCTGTACCAGTACTTCCTGTATATAGACTCGCTAGTGTTATTTCACATTGACTCTGTACCAGTACTTCCTGTATATAGCCTCGCTAGTGTTATTTCACATTGACTCTGTACCGGTACTTCCTGTATATAGCCTCGCTAGTGTTATTTTACTTTGACTCTGTACCGGTACTTCCTGTATATAGCCTCGCTAGTGTTATTTCACATTGACTCTGTACCGGTACTTCCTGTATATAGCCTCGCTAGTGTATTTCACATTGACTCTGTACCGGTACTTCCTGTATATAGCCTCGCTAGTGTTATTTCACATTGACTCTGTACCAGTACTTCCTGTATATAGCCTCGCTAGTGTTATTTCACAATGACTCTGTACCGGTACGTCCTGTATATAGCCTCGCTAGTGTTATTTCACATTGACTCTGTACCGGTACTTCCTGTATATAGCCTCGCTAGTGTTATTTCACATTGACTCTGTACCAGTACTTCCTGTATATAGCCTCGCTAGTGTTATTTCACATTGACTCTGTACCGGTACTTCGTGTTTATAGCCTCGCTAGTGTTATTTCACATTGACTCTGTACCAGTACTTCCTGTATATAGCCTCGCTAGTGTTATTTCACATTGACTCTGTACCAGTACTTCCTGTATATAGCCTCGCTAGTGTTATTTCACATTGACTCTGTACCAGTACTTCCTGTATATAGCCTCGCTAGTGTTATTTCACATTGACTCTGTACCGGTACTTCGTGTTTACAGCCTCGCTAGTGTTATTTCACTTTGACTCTGTACCAGTACTTCCTGTATATAGCCTCGCTAGTGTTATTTCACATTGACTCTGTACCAGTACTTCCTGTATATAGCTTCGCTAGTGTTATTTCACATTGACTCTGTACCGGTACTTCCTGTATATAGCCTCGCTAGTCTTATTTTACTTTGACTCTGTACCGGTACTTCCTGTATATAGCCTCGCTAGTGTTATTTCACATTGACTCTGTACCAGTACTTCCTGTATATAGCCTCGCTAGTGTTATTTCACCTTGACTCTGTACCGGTACTTCGTGTTTATAGCCTCGCTAGTGTTATTTCACATTGACTCTGTACCAGTACTTCCTGTATATAGCCTCGCTAGTGTTATTTCACATTGACTCTGTACCAGTACTTCCTGTATATAGCCTCGCTAGTGTTATTTCACATTGACTCTGTACCAGTACTTCCTGTATATAGCCTCGCTAGTGTTATTTCACATTGACTCTGTACCGGTACTTCCTGTATATAGCCTCGCTAGTGTTATTTTACTATGACTCTGTACCGGTACTTCGTGTATATAGCCTCGCTAGTGTTATTTTACTTTGACTCTGTACCAGTACTTCCTGTATATAGCCTCGCTAGTGTTATTTAACATTGACTCTGTACCGGTACTTCCTGTATATAGCCTTGCTAGTGTATTTCACATTGACTCTGTACCGGTACTTCGTGTTTATAGCCTCGCTAGTGTTATTTCACAATGACTCTGTACCGGTACGTCCTGTATATAGCCTCGCTAGTGTTATTTCACATTGACTCTGTACCGGTACTTCCTGTATATAGCCTCGCTAGTTTTATTTCACATTGACTCTGTACCAGTACTTCCTGTATATAGCCTCGCTAGTGTTATTTCACATTGACTCTGTACCGGTACTTCGTGTTTATAGCCTCGCTAGTGTTATTTCACATTGACTCTGTACCAGTACTTCCTGTATATAGCCTTGCTAGTGTTATTTCACATTGACTCTGTACCAGTACTTCCTGTATATAGCCTCGCTAGTGTTATTTCACATTGACTCTGTACCAGTACTTCCTGTATATAGCCTCGCTAGTGTTATTTCACATTGACTCTGTACCGGTACTTCGTGTTTACAGCCTCGCTAGTGTTATTTTACTTTGACTCTGTACCAGTACTTCCTGTATATAGCCTCGCTAGTGTTATTTCACATTGACTCTGTACCGGTACTTCCTGTATATAGCCTCGCTAGTGTATTTCACATTGACTCTGTACCGGTACTTCCTGTATATAGCCTCGCTAGTGTTATTTCACATTGACTCTGTACCAGTACTTCCTGTATATAGCCTCGCTAGTGTTATTTCACAATGACTCTGTACCGGTACGTCCTGTATATAGCCTCGCTAGTGTTATTTCACATTGACTCTGTACCGGTACTTCCTGTATATAGCCTCGCTAGTGTTATTTCACATTGACTCTGTACCAGTACTTCCTGTATATAGCCTCGCTAGTGTTATTTCACATTGACTCTGTACCGGTACTTCGTGTTTATAGCCTCGCTAGTGTTATTTCACATTGACTCTGTACCAGTACTTCCTGTATATAGCCTCGCTAGTGTTATTTCACATTGACTCTGTACCAGTACTTCCTGTATATAGCCTCGCTAGTGTTATTTCACATTGACTCTGTACCAGTACTTCCTGTATATAGCCTCGCTAGTGTTATTTCACATTGACTCTGTACCGGTACTTCGTGTTTACAGCCTCGCTAGTGTTATTTCACTTTGACTCTGTACCAGTACTTCCTGTATATAGCCTCGCTACTGTTATTTCACATTGACTCTGTACCAGTACTTCCTGTATATAGCCTCGCTAGTGTTATTTCACATTGACTCTGTACCGGTACTTCCTGTATATAGCCTCGCTAGTGTTATTTTACTTTGACTCTGTACCGGTACTTCCTGTATATAGCCTCGCTAGTGTTATTTCACATTGACTCTGTACCAGTACTTCCTGTATATAGCCTCGCTAGTGTTATTTCACCTTGACTCTGTACCGGTACTTCGTGTTTATAGCCTCGCTAGTGTTATTTCACATTGACTCTGTACCAGTACTTCCTGTATATAGCCTCGCTAGTGTTATTTCACATTGACTCTGTACCAGTACTTCCTGTATATAGCCTCGCTAGTGTTATTTCACATTGACTCTGTACCGATACTTCCTGTATATAGCCTCGCTAGTGTTATTTTACTATGACTCTGTACCGGTACTTCCTGTATATAGCCTCGCTAGTGTTATTTTACTTTGACTCTGTACCAGTACTTCCTGTATATAGCCTCGCTAGTGTTATTTAACATTGACTCTGTACCGGTACTTCCTGTATATAGCCTCGCTAGTGTATTTCACATTGACTCTGTACCGGTACTTCCTGTATATAGCCTCGCTAGTGTTATTTCACAATGACTCTGTACCGGTACGTCCTGTATATAGCCTCGCTAGTGTTATTTCACATTGACTCTGTACCGGTACTTCCTGTATATAGCCTCGCTAGTTTTATTTCACATTGACTCTGTACCAGTACTTCCTGTATATAGCCTCGCTAGTGTTATTTCACATTGACTCTGTACCGGTACTTCGTGTTTATAGCCTCGCTAGTGTTATTTCACATTGACTCTGTACCAGTACTTCCTGTATATAGCCTTGCTAGTGTTATTTCACATTGACTCTGTACCAGTACTTCCTGTATATAGCCTCGCTAGTGTTATTTCACATTGACTCTGTACCAGTACTTCCTGTATATAGCCTCGCTAGTGTTATTTCACATTGACTCTGTACCAGTACTTCCTGTATATAGCCTCGCTAGTGTTATTTCACATTGACTCTGTACCGGTACTTCGTGTTTATAGCCTCGCTAGTGTTATTTCACATTGACTCTGTACCAGTACTTCCTGTATATAGCCTCGCTAGTGTTATTTCACATTGACTCTGTACCAGTACTTCCTGTATATAGCCTCGCTAGTGTTATTTCACATTGACTCTGTACCAGTACTTCCTGTATATAGCCTCGCTAGTGTTATTTCACATTGACTCTGTACCAGTACTTCCTGTATATAGCCTCGCTAGTGTTATTTTACTGCTGTTCTTTAATAATTTGTAATTGTTCTATTATTCTTCCTTTTTTTTTTCTTTTTTTTTCCTTAAAACTGCATTGTTGTTTAAGGGCTTGTAAGTAAGCATTTCACTGGAAGGTCTACACCTGTTGTATTCAGCGCGTGTGACAAATAATATTTGATTTGATTTGATATCATACTAAATGGAGGGCCTCGGATTTACATGCAGAATAACACGAAATGGTCTGAGACCAGGTTGGATTGACCCAACAACAAAAATCTCAGTTAAGCTTTCCTAATGAACCAGAAAATCTGTATTTATTTCGGGTTTGTTTACAGTAGCGGTGTAAAATCACTGGGGAAGCCAAGCCAGAAGAAAATGACATCATTTATTACAACCTATGTGTTGTGATAATTGTGTTGCTTGCTCCATAACCTGTTAGTTCATATGCCTTGGCACCGTGCTATATAGGCCTAAAGCAGAGACTCGCTAGTGTTATTTCACATTGACTCTGTACCAGTACTTCCTGTATATAGCCTCGCTAGTGTTATTTCACATTGACTCTGTACCGGTACTTCCTGTATATAGCCTCGCTAGTGTTATTTTACTATGACTCTGTACCGGTACTTCCTGTATATAGCCTCGCTAGTGTTATTTTACTTTGACTCTGTACCAGTACTTCCTGTATATAGCCTCGCTAGTGTTATTTAACATTGACTCTGTACCGGTACTTCCTGTATATAGCCTCGCTAGTGTATTTCACATTGACTCTGTACCGGTACTTCCTGTATATAGCCTCGCTAGTGTTATTTCACAATGACTCTGTACCGGTACGTCCTGTATATAGCCTCGCTAGTGTTATTTCACATTGACTCTGTACCGGTACGTCCTGTATATAGCCTCGCTAGCAAGCAATAACAAGAAACAGTGGCAGAATAAATTCAACCACACCTTCGTTCCATCACACCTCTGTCCGGTGAAGTCCACAAAGCATATTGCATGTAACAGACAGTTACATGACCTACAGCATGGTCAAGCAAGTTAATGTTTCAGAGATTTTCGGACCACTAAACAACGATTGATTTAGAACCACAGAGAGTTACCGCCTGTCTTAAAGTAAACACTATTCCAGCACCATTTCAACTTCAACATTTCAACATCATCGAATCACCTCTTCTTAGTCTAATACAGTGACAACTAAAAGATACCAAAAACAATATGATGTGGCTGTCCATGGTTTTGATTTGTGTGTGTTAGTGTGTGTGTGTGTGTTCATGTAAGTAGAAAAAACATGTTGACTCACCCTACTTGTAGAGAAACGCCAATGCCATCCTCCTCTCTTTCATGTTGACAAAACGGTCTATCACTCTGTCCTACAGTACACACTTTTAATTTTTGTTGTCCTAGGCTACCTGGCTAAAATGCTTGCTCGCTAGCCTAACTTCCTTTCATGGGCAACGTTAGCTACAGTTGAAGTCAGAAGTTTACATACACATTTTAGTCATTTAGCAGACGCTCTTACCAGAGCGACTTACAGGAGCAATTAGGGTTAAGTGCCTTGCTCAAGGGCACATCGACAGATTTTTCACCTAGTCGGCTCGGGGATTAGAACCAGCGACCTTTCAGTTACTGGCACAATGCTCTTAACCACTAAGCTCCAAACTATTTTGCAATCTATATGGGACGGCTGTCAATCCTTTGGTCCTTAAAAGAAACTGGTATACTTTTTTATTTATCACAATTTTCTTTAACCAATTATATTCTTTAATGCAAGGCTGACAGACAAGTTCCTTACTTTTTCCCCCTTCCACTATCCTTTTCCATTTTTGCGGTAATGCTGCAATTATTTGGTTGTAATTTTGGGTAGAGCAGACATTTCCATATGTTTTTGTTAGCTGCATGTGCGACATAACTCCACCAGTCCTACCGATAATATCATTTACGAAGATTATACATTTTTTAAACATTTTGTCAAAAACACAGTTGAAGTCGGAAGTTTACATACACCTTAGCCAAATACATTTAAACTCAGTTTTTCACAATTCCTGACATTTAATCCTAATAAAAGTTAGGATCACCACTTTATTTTAACAATGTGAAATGTCAGAATAATAGTAGAGAGAATGATTTATTTCAGCTTTTATTTCTTTCATCACATTCCCAGTGAGTCAGAAGTTTACATACACTCAATTAGTATTTGGTAGCATTGCCTTTAAATTGTTTAACTTGGGTCAAACATTTTCGGTAGCCTTCCACAAGCTTCCCACAATAAGTTGGGTGAATTTTGGCCCATTCCTCCTGACAGAGCTGGTGTAACTGACTCAGGTTTGTAGGCCTCCTTGCTCGCACACGCTTTTTCAGTTCTGCCCACAAATGTTCTATAGGATTGAGGTCAGGGCTTTGTGATGGCCACTCCAATACCTTGACTTTGTTGTCCTTAAGCCATTTTGCCACAACTTTGGAAGTATGCTTGGGGTCATTGTCCATTTGGAAGACCCATTTGCGACCAAGCTTTAACTTCCTGACTGATGTCTTGAGATTTTGCTTCAATATATCCACATAATTTTCCTTCCTCATGATGCCATTTTGTGAAGTGCACCAGTCCATCCTGCAGCAAAGCACCCCCAAAGCATGATGCTGCCACCCCCGTGCTTCACGGTTGGGATGGTGTTCTTCGGCTTACAAGCGTTCCACTTTTTCCTCCAAACATAACGATGGTCATTATGGCCAAACAGTTATATTTTTGTTTCATCAGACCAGAGGACATTTCTCCAAAAAGTACGATCTTTGTCCCCATGTGCAGTTGCAAACCGTAGTCTGTCTTTTTTATGGTGGTTTTGGAGCAGTGGCTTCTTCCTTGCTGAGCGGCCTTTCGGGTTATGTCGATATCAGACTTGTTTTACTGTGGATATAGATACTTTTGTACCTGTTTCCTCCAGCATCTTCACAAGGTCCTTTGCTGTTGTTCTGGGATTGATTTGCACTTTTCTCACCAAAGTACGTTTATCTCTAGGAGACAGAATGCGTCTCCTTCCTGACGGCTGCGTGGTCCCATGGTGTTTATACTTGCGTACTATTGTTTGTACAGATGAACGTGGTACCTTCAGGCATTTGGAAATTGCTCTGAAGGATGAACCAGACTTGTGCAGGTCTACAATTGTTTTTCTGAGGTCTTGGCTGATTTCTTTTTATTTTCCCATGATGTCAAGCAAAGAGGCACTGAATTTGAAGGTAGGCCTTGAAATACATCCACAGGTACACCTCCAATTGACTCAAATGATGTCAATTAGCCTATCAGAAGCTTCTAAAGCCATAACATAATTTTCTGGAATTTTCCAAGCTGTTTAAAGGCACAGTTAACTTAGTGTATGTAAACTTCTGACCCACTGGAATTGTGATACAGTGAATTATAAGTGAAATAATCTGTCTGTAAATAATTGTTGGTAAAATTACTTGTGTCATGCACAAAGTAGATTTCCTAACCGACTTGCCAAAACTATAGTTTGCTAACAAGAAATGTGTGGAGTGGTTGAGAAACGAGTTTAATGACTCCAACCTAAGTGTATGTAAAATTCCGACTTCAACTGTAGTTAACATTAGCCTTCTACATCTAGCTACATATTGAACTTCCATCCTCTCAGTCCAGGGGCACAATGAAATTATGGTTGGATCAGAATCGCTGTTATAATCATTGGCCAGCTCAGAGAATTAAGTAAAACCGGAAGTCCAAATCCCTATCTCCATCCATGGCTAATTTAAGAAAGGGCCAATTTTACCTAGCTAGCCACTGGAGGACAACAACACATTGAGATGCAACAATTTAAGTTGTTCCTTTCAATTATGCATTTCTCTTGATGCGATGTGATAGGAGAGAAACCAAATCCAAACTTACTTCCCTTGTAAAAAAAATCTGGTGCGCCAGGACCATTCACAGTTGAGCTCAGTCAGTTTAGCTCAACGCTGATTGGCTATTATTTTATACTTTGTTTTATCAAGGGAGGCCAAATGCTCGCTGGCTTCCCTTGCATTCAATGCTATTGGCAGCATCAATGCCAAACTCTTTATGATCAGACGGCATCAGATAGAAGGGCTACACGTACAGAGACAGAGGGGGCGCTGTTTCGCTCGCTCGGATGCTTTCTCCGGTGAGATACAATCAGCCTCTTGTGAATTGAAGGAAAATTATCAAACACAGACAGACAAAAGATACATCATTTTATATGTTTTTTTTTGTTTATTATTTTTTTCTTGGTCAATTTATTTGGGGGAAGCCTGGCTTCCCTTGGCATCCATGAATACACGCCAATGAGCATGACACACCCATCATGACACACCCATCATGAGACACCCAGCATGACACACCCATCATGACACACCCAGCATGACACACCCACCATGCCACGTCGTAATGTGTCAGCAGCCAGGGAGCCCTAAAAGGTGAGCTAGTCATTTATCCCCTGACCTTCACAGAGCTCCTTCACAGAGAGACAGCTGCTTCTCCTTCACAGATCAGATGGTGTCCATGTTTTTAGGACCAGTGGACCCACTATAACCATACATCTAACCACAATGACGAGCCTGGGTGGTCTCTCTCTCTCTCTCTCTCTCTCTCTCTCTCTCTCTCTCTCTCTCTCTCTCTCTCTCTCTCTCTCTCTCTCTCTCTCTCTCTCTCTCTCTCTCTCTCCCTCCGTCTACCATTCCTTTCACATCACCAAACCTCTCCACGAAGCATCCTCTATTACACTAACCCTGATAAGAAACCATAAACAGGTATCTGTCTTTTAGCGCACTTGTTTTCTGACTTTCTTCTCCTTTCGGTTTAGGACCCAGTTCATCTCTTTACTATTGAGACTCTAAATCCATTTCAAAACGAATAAACAATTGTCAAGTGAGAAGGAAAGCAGAGAGAGCATCGGTCACTATTAAAAGCACATCAAAGACCAGGGAGAGGAGCCATGAGGATGGGAAACATGGACGGTCCAGCACACACACACGTAAACGTAAACGTACGCGCACACGTACACGCACACGCACACGCACACGTACACGCACACGCACACACACACACACACACAGCTACACCAGCCAGGTCACTGAAGATCCACTTCTAAATCCGAAGTCCGTCCAGGTACCCAGGACGTCGGGAGATGCTTTGAAAACCAGCCACTAGGGGCAACGGTGAGAGTTGGATTTTGCTAGGGCGTTGTGGACGGGGGTGGACTCCGGCTCCGAGAGTCGCATGTTCAACCACTTGTTTTTTGTTGTTTTTGACCTTAACCATTAACCCTTAACTTAACCATTAACCCTTAACTTAACCATTAACCCTTAACTTAACCATTAACCCTTAACCTAACAATTCAGAATGAATGCCTAAACTTAACCAGCTGCGAGGTGCCTCCCAGGGTCCAGCAGGAGGTGCCACCCAGGGTCCAGCAGGAGGAGCCACCCAGGGTCCAGCAGGAGGAGCCACCCAGGGTCCAGCAGGAGGAGCCACCCAGGGTCCAGCAGGAGGAGCCACCCAGGGTTCAGCAGGAGGAGCCACCCAGGGTCCAGCAGGAGGAGCCACCCAGGGTCCAGCAGGAGGTGCCACCCAGGGTCCAGCAGGAGGAACAACCCAGGGTCCAGCAGGAGGAGCCACCCAGGGTCCAGCAGGAGGAGCCACCCAGGGTCCAGCAGGAGGTGCCACCCAGGGTCCAGCAGGAGGAGCCACCCAGGGTCCAGCAGGAGGTGCCACCCAGGGTCCAGCAGGAGGTGACCAAAACACCTCTAAATTTGACTTTTCGAGCAACTTCGAAATTTGACGTTTGGAGAAACGTGAACAAATTGGTCAAATCGTGAGATCTTGTTGGTCACACACACCCACAAGCCCACCCACGCACACACACACACTCTCTCTCCCTCTCTCTCCCTCCGATCTCCCTCCCTCTCTCTATCTCTCTCTCTCTCTCTATCTATCTCTCTCTCTCCAACCTCCTCCCTCTCTCTCTCTCTCTCTCTCTCTCTCTCTCTCTCTCTCTCTCTCTCTCTCTCTCTCTCTCTCTCTCTCTCTCTCTCTCTCTCTCTCTCTCTCCCTTTCTCTCTCTCTCTCCCTTTCTCTCTCTCTCTCCCTTTCTCTCTCTCTCTCTCTCTCTCTCTCTCTCTCTCTCGCTCCCTCTCTCTCTCCCTTTCTCTCTCTCTCCCTCTCTCTCTCCAATCTCCATCCTTTCTCTCTCTCTCTCCCTCTCTCTCTCTCCAACCTCCTCCCCCCCTCTCTCTCTCCCTCTATCTCTTTCCGACCTCCCTCCTTTTTCTCTCTCTCTCTCCCTCTCTCTCTTTCCGACCTCCCTCCCTCTCTGTCAGTCACTGCCACAGTCTGGATGCTGTGGAGGAGCCAGGCTGGCTGAGACTGGGGGAGAGAGAGGAGATAAGTTTAATTCACATCAAGACATGACACTGGGACACTGACCAGGACCGCTGGGGAGGAAACTAGCATGGATAGAGGGAAGGAGAGAGATGTTTCAGATAGCTTTTACTTCCAAAGCCAATGCCAGAGATGATCCAATGTGCTGCCAGGGGCCCATTGAGCTTACAGGACTACACTCTTAGAAAAAAAGGGTTCCAAAAAGGTTCTTCGGCTGTCCCCATAGGAAAACCCTTTTTTGGTTCCAGGTAGAACCCTCTTTGGTTCCAAGTAGAACTATTTTTGTTTCCATGTAGAACCCATTGTGTAAAGGGTTCTAGATGGAACTCAAATGAGTTCTACCTGGAACCAAAAAGGATTCTTGAAAGGGTTCTCCTATGGGGACAGCCGACAAACCCTTTTAAGTTCTTGATAGCACCTTTTTTTCTAAGAGTGTAGGGGGAGAGGATAATATCCAGGGCCTGAGTGGGTGTCATTGTTTGAAGCAGCTGTCTGCTTCTGTTTCTCTCTATTGTAGAAAAAAGGAATGCGATGATCCTGTTATTGTAGCACAAACTTCATGACCTCATATTCTTGAAGATACATTGTGAGTCTATGTGGTGTTGCCTGTAGGCCCCTAGGCTTTCATTTATAATAACTTCTATTACTTTTGATAATTGCCCTTTAATTTTAAGGGGAAGAAATATTGTGACAAAGTCATCCGTCAGTCATCATCAAAACCTTTTTGAATTATTCACATCTCAGGCATGTTGACACAGTAATAGGCACCTCTCCCTTACCTGGTAGCACCGTCATCCAGGAGGCTTGATTGCTATGTCGACGCTGTGAAAGATTGGGAGCTTGTAAATTGTTTGACAGCCTTACGTTTCTGCCGCAGGCTTAAATTAACTGTTTACCCAAGTGGCTAATTCGTTTGTATACTGAAATTCCCACAGCCTGTATAAATGGCCAAGACACGCTAACATAACACCTCACCATGAATGACAGTTGTGGGAGCATTTATTAAGTGTTGAGAAAGGACAAGAAGAGCAGTTCAAGGGAATAATTTTTGGTTTTATAAATATTGTTTTCCATAAACAACATAAGAAGAGAATGTGTTGTTAACAAGGTTGTTGGTCCTGAGTTTGCCTGAATTATGCCATGAGTCACATGGCCCTCATAACAGACACTGAAGTACCTTGGGATATTGGAATTGAATCTTATTGTCATTGTTCAATAAAACAGGTGATCAATATGAGATTTTTTTGATTAGGATGAACATTTAAATTATTTTAGAGTATTAGTAGACTAATCGATGTGGAAATGGAACCAGTCTCACAGGCACACACACACACACACAAACACATGCACACACACACACACACACACACACAAATGCACACACACACTGCACGCTCGTGCAAACACACACACACACCGACGTACCTAGGTACACAACCACTCCTCAGCATTGTCAGTGAGCTTTTTTTTCAGAACGGAAAAACTTGCAGCGGACACTAAAGCAAATAGGAATGACTGTGCTTTCCTGGCCAGACTTTTAGTCTTTGCTGTTGGAGATAGCAGCTGGAACAGCAAACCTACTCCAGCACCCTCCCACCTCTTTCACAAACCTGCATGCAATAGCTGACTGGCTGAAAGGCACACACACATGTGCATACTTACAGTCATCATATAGTTAGAAAGAGAGAGTGGGAGAAAGAGAGAGAGAGAGACGGTAAGAGAGAGAGAGAGAGAGAGGGAGAGAGAGAGAGAGAGGGAGAGAGAGAGAGAGAGAAAGTGAGAGAGAGAGACAATGAGAAGAGAGAGAGAGAGAGAGAGAGAGAGAGAGAGAGAGAGAGAGAGAGAGAGAGAGAGAGACAATGAGAGAGAGAGAGAGAAAGTGAGAGAGAGAGAGAGAGAGAGAGAAAGAGTGAGAAAGAGAGAGAAAGAGAGAGAAAGAGATTGTGATTCTTGATCCCAAATGGAAAAGAAAGAAAACAATGAGAAAAAGTGACATTAAATACTTCCAGCCCTCCTCTCCTCTCTCCTCCTCTATCTCCTCTCCTTTCTCCTTCTCTATCTCCTCCTCTTTCTCCTCCTCTATCTCCTCTCCTTTCTCATTCTCTATCTCCTCCTCTATCTCCTCCTCTATCTCCTCTTCTATCTCCTGCTCTTCTCTCTCCTTATCTCTCCTCCTCTATCTCTCCTCTATCTCTATCTCCTCTCCCTCTCCTTCTCTATCTCCTCCTCTATCTCCTCCTCTATCTCCTCCTCTATTTCCTCTTCTCTCTCTCTCTCCTCTATCTCCTCTTCTATCTCCTCCTCTATCTCCTCCTCTATCTCCTCCTCTCCCCTCTCCTTCTCTATCTCCTCCTCTATCTCCTCCTCTATCTCCTCCTCTATTTCCTCTTCTCCTCTCTCCTCCTCTATCTCCTCTTCTATCTCCTCCTCTATCTCCTCCTCTATCTCCTCCTCTCCTCTCTCCTCCTCTATCTCCTCCTCTATCTCCTCCTCTCTCTCCTTCTCTCTCCTCCTCTATCTCCTCCTCTCTCTCTCCTCCTCTATCTCATCCTCTCT
>NW_028162287.1:22500-70443 GCF_964263955.1 Coregonus lavaretus | reverse complement strand
TAGGGACTAGTTAGTGTGGGTGTAGGGACTAGTTAGTGTGGTGAAGGGACTAGTTAGTGTGGATGTAGGGACTAGTTAGTGTGGGTGTTGGGACGAGTTAGTGTGGGTGTAGGGTCTAGTTAGTGTGGGTGTAGGGACTAGTTAGTGTGGGTGTAGGGACTAGTTAGTGTGGGTGTAGGGACTAGTTAGTGTGGGTGTAGGGACTAGTTAGTGTGGGTGAAGGGACTAGTTAGTGTGGGTGTAGGGACTAGTTAGTGTGGGTGTAGGGACTAGTTAGTGTGGGTGAAGGGACTAGTTAGTGTGGATGTAGGGACTAGTTAGTGTGGGTGTTGGGACTAGTTAGTGTGGGTGTAGGGTCTAGTTAGTGTGGGTGTAGGGACTAGTTAGTGTGGGTGTAGGCACTAGTTAGTGTGAGTGTAGAGACTAGTTATTGTGGGTGTAGGGACTAGTTAGTGTGGGTATAGGGACTAGTTAGTGTGGGTGTAGGGACTAGTTAGTGTGGGTGTAGGGTCTAGTTAGTGTGGGTATAGGGACTAGTTAGTGTGGGTATAGGGACTAGTTAGTGTGGGTGTAGGGACTAGTTAGTGTGGGTGTAGGGACTAGTTAGTGTGGATGTAGGGACTAGTTAGTGTGAGAAACAAGGAAGGAGTGAGAGATGCTGGAGGAGCAATATGCAGCGCTGAAGGAGCACTGGTGTTAGACGTAGAAGGGTTGGACAGGGCAGGGGTTAGAGGTGAGGATCAAAAGTTGACACTAGATAAGACAAGCAGTGAAAGTACAGGTAACTGCCAAAATAAAAGGAAATGCCAACATAAATTGTCTTTATACATTTACATTTACATTTTAGTCATTTAGCAGACGCTCTTATCCAGAGCGACTTACAGGAGCAATTAGGGTTAAGTGCCTTGCTCAAGGGCACATTTACGTCATTTAGCAGACGCTCTTATCCAGAGCGACTCACCAATTGGTGCGTTCACCCTATAGCCAGTGGGATAATAATAATTGGTCATTTAGCAGACGCTCTTATCCAGAGCGACTTACAGGAGCAATTAGGGTTAAGTGCCTTGCTCGAGGGCACATCGACAGATTTTTCACCTAGTGGGCTCGGGGATTAGAACCAGCGACCTTTCGGTTACTGGCACAACGCTCTTAACCACTAAGCTACCTGCCGCCCTAGGCGTATTTTTTATTTTATAATTTTTTTTTTTTTGGGGGGGGGGGGGGTAGAATAATTACTTTATCCTATCCCAGGTATTCCTTAAAGAGGTGGGGTTTCAAATGTCTCCGGAAGGTGGTGAGTGACTCCGCTGTCCTGGCGTCGTGAGGGAGCTTGTTCCACCATTGGGGTGCCAGAGCAGCGAACAGTTTTGACTGGGCTGAGCGGGAACTATGCTTCCGCAGAGGAAGGGGAGCCAGCAGGCCAGAGGTGGATGAACGCAATGCCCTCGTTTGGGTGTAGGGACTGATCAGAGCCCGAAGGTACAGAGGTGCCGTTCCCCTCACTGCTCCATAGGCAAGCACCATGGTCTTGTAGCGGATGCGAGCTTCAACTGGAAGCCAGTGGAGTGTGCGGAGGAGGGGGGTGACGTGAGAGAACTTGGGAAGGTTGAACACCAGACGGGCTGCGGCATTCTGGATGAGTTGTAGGGGTTTAATGGCACAGGCAGGGAGGCCAGCCAACAGCGAGTTGCAGTAGTCCAGACGGGAGATGACAAGTGCCTGGATTAGGACCTGTGCCGCTTCCTGTGTAAGGCAGGGTCGTACTCTCCGAATGTTGTAGAGCATGAACCTGCAGGAGCGGGTCACCGCCTTGATGTTGGCGGAGAACGACAGGGTGTTGTCCAGGGTCACGCCTAGGCTCTTCGCACTCTGGGAGGAGGACACAGCGGAGTTGTCAACCGTGATGGCGAGATCATGGAACGGGCAGTCCTTCCCTTTTCCTTTATAGGGGCGTTGGGCCACCACGAGCCGTCAGAACAGCTTCAATGTGCTTTGGTGGTTGGTAGCCTAGCGGTTGGTAGCCTAGCGGTTGAGAGCCTAGCGGTTGGTAGCCTAGCGGTTGGTAGCCTAGCGGTTGGTAGCCTAGCGGTTGGTAGCCTAGCGGTTGGTAGCCTAGAGGTTGGTAGCCTAGAGGTTGGGAGCCTAGCGGTTGGTAGCCTAGCGGTTGAGAGCGGTTGGTAGCCTAGCGGTTGGTAGCCTAGCGGTTGAGAGCCTAGTGGTTGGTAGCCTAGCGGTTGAGAGCCTAGCGGTTGGTAGCCTAGCGGTTGGTAGCCTAGCGGTTGAGAGCGTGGGGCCAGTAACCGAAAGGTCGCTGGTTTGCATCTCCAAGGCCGACTAGGTGAAAAATCTGTTGATATGCCCTTGAGCAAGGCACTTAACCCTAATTCCTCCTGTAAATTGCTCTGGATTAGAGCGTCTGCTAAATTACTAAAATGTACATGTGTCTGGAACTCCATTGTAAGGATGCGACACCAGGCGCCGCTCCAGAATCTCCCATAAGAGCCCAAATTGGGTTGAGATCTGGTGACTGAGACACACACACACTTTAAACCCCTCCATGCGCTCCTTTGAGACCCCTCTTTCAAAGTCACTGAGATCTCTTCTTCTAGCCATGGTAGCCAAAAATAATGGGCCACTGGGCATTTTTATATACATGACCCTAAGCATGATGGGATGTCCATTGCTTAATTAACTCAGGAACCACACCTGTGTGGAAGCACCTGCTTTCAATATACTTTGTATCGCTCATTTACTCAAGTGTTTTCTTTTTATTTTGAATATGCCGCAGTAGGGATTCTTACGTAACTCAAACCCAGGGTCAGAACCCGTCACGATCGTCGGAGGAAGTGGACCAATGCGCAGCGTGATAAGTGAACATACTTTATTTTGTTGAGAAACACCACACGAAACAAAACAACAAACGATACGAAACGTGAAGTCCTTGGTTACAATACAAACCACACACGGAACAAAGATCCCACAGATCACTGTGGAAAACAGGCTGCCTGAGTATGGTTCCCAATCAGAGACAACAATCAACAGCTGATTCACGTTTGCCTCTGATTGAGAACCACCCCGGCCAACATAGAAAACACCTAACTAGATAAAGAACACAGAACACAAACACATAGAAACTACACACCCTGGCTCAACATAACAGAGTCCCAAGAGCCAGGGCGTGACAGAACCGTAGGTTCTAAAGCAGTAAAACGACAGAAACAGAATTTAAGTCCCTAGCTACAAGATTCTTTGGAGGTTGTGTTGCGAATATGGTGCATGAAAGAACAGTTTACGTTGGTTGACAGTGGAGGATAATGTCACGCTACACTACATGTGTGGGTGTACACTGCAATGCTTAAAGCGGCACAGAGTGTGAGCTGGTGTCGCTGTAAATGGCCTCCCCACCACCCTGCCACTCTTTGTGAATTCAACAGTTGTATTTTCGGGCCTGGCGTTGTTGCAGATAAGTATCTTGAACTACCTAAAACGGCTGATCATCAATCATTATGACCCAGAATAAAGTAGCAGAAGTCTAACTGTCCTCATTGTATCAGCCTGTATATCACGTCTGTAATGATTCATGTACAACGTAATTCAATACACTACGAAGTTGCATACTGACTGTGTAACTGAACAGACGCCAACAGTGGCACACAGACTGTAGCTGAAGGACTGATCAGAGGAATCCTCCAACAATGACCGGAAACAGCAACACTACACAGAGATCCTGGACACCATGCAGAGAGCAGGTTCAGTCCAGTCTGGGTCTGCTTGTTTTTTCAGGTCTTTGGAAATAAACCCACTGTGCGAGATCAGAGAGATTTAGAGAGGGAGAAGGCCCCCTCTCTGCGCCCTGTCTTTCCATCCACCCCTCGTCCCCCTTCCTGCACCTCCCTGCCCTTCCTCTCCTCCTCCACCCCTCCCATCCCTCCAGCCTTCCACCCCTCCACTCCTTTCTCTGCCGCTCCATCCCCCCCCTCTCTCTTTCTCTCTCTCTCTTTCTCTCGTTCTCTCTCTCTCGTTCTCTCGTTCTCTCGTTCTCTCTCTCTCGTTCTCTCTCTCTCTCTCTCTCGTTCTCTCTCGTTCTCTCTCGTTCTCTCTCGCTCTCTCTCTCTCTCTCTCTCTCTCTCTCTCTCTCTCTCTCTCTCTCTCTCTCTCTCTCTCTCTCTCTCTCTCTCTCTCTCTCTCTCTCTCTCTCTCTCAATTCAATTCAATTCAATTCAATTTAAGGGCTTTACTGGCATGGGAAACATATGTTAACATTGCCAAAGCAAGTGAAGTAGATAGTAAACCAAAGTGAAATAAACAATAAATATTAACAGTAAACATTACACTCAGAAGTTCCAAAAGAATAAAGACATTTCAAATGTCATATTATGTGCAAATAGTTAAAGTACAAAAGGGAAAATAAATAAACATAAAAATGGGTTGTATTTACAATGGTGTTTGTTCTTCACTGGTTGCCCTTTTCTTGTGGCAACAGGTCACACATCTTGCTGCTGTGATTGCACACTGTGGTATTTCAGGGAGGGGAGGGAGGGAGGGAGGGGGGAGGGTGGGAGGGAGGGAGGGGGGAGGGGGGGAGGGAGGGGAGGGAGGGAGGGAGGGGGGGAGGGTGGGAGGGAGGGGGGAGGGGGGGGAGGGAGGGGAGGGAGGGAGGGAGGGAGGGAGTCGGGGAGGGAGGGAGGGAGGGAGGGAGGGAGGGAGAGAGGGCGGGAGGGAGGGAGGGAACCTGATATAAACTAGTCACCTCTACTTTGGCCAAATAAACAAGGTGGTGCTGGTGGTTAAAAAAGGAATCTAGAGCAGTGGACAATAACTCAAAATGAGAGAGAGAGAGAGAGAGAAAGAGCTAGAGAGAGAGAGAGAACATGTTTGTGAGGTGAAGATTGTGTAAAATGTAACAAATACACACATGTGGGTTACGGCGAAACAGTGTGTGTGCGTGCATGTGAGCTTGAGCATGTAGCCTAAATCATAACCAATTTTGAGGTGAAAGGTTGCTCAAGTTCAAAGGTTGCTGGAATCTAGAATGGCGCCGGAGAAGATGGCTGCCGTTTTACAGCCCTCTAACCAATTGTACTATTATGTGTGTTTTTCCGCGTTATTTGTAATTTATTCTGTACATAATGTTTCTGCCATCGTCTCTTATAACCAAAAAGAGCTTCTGGATATCAGGACAGCGATTACTCACCTCGTATTGGACGAAGATTTTTTCTTCAACGAGTCGGACGCGAAGGATATCCTACAGACACCCGACAAGGCCCAAATCCCCGTCATTCGCGTGAGGAAGAGACGGAGATATCGTGGACGTAGGTCGGGGTGCCTCGTAAGGATCCGACGGCGAGCGAGTAAACGGCCTCTTCCATCAATCCTATTAGCCAATGTTCAATCATTTGAGAATAAATTAGATGACCTACGATCAAGGTTATCCTATCAACGGGACATTAAAAACTGTAATATCTTATGTTTCACCGAGTCGTGGCTGAACGACGACATGGACAACATACAGCTAGCGGGCTATACGCTACATCGACAGGACAGAACGTCTGACTCCGCTAAGACAAGGGGTGGCGGTCTGTGTATATTTGTAAACAACAGCTGGTGCACATAATCAAATACTAAGGAAGTCTTGAGGTTTTGCTCGCCTGAGGTAGAGTATCTTATGATAAGCTGTAGACCACACTATTTACCAAGAGAGTTTTCATCTATATTTTTCATAGCTGTCTATTTACCACCACAAACCAATGCTGGCATTAAGATTGCAATGAATGAGCTGTATAAGGCCATAAGTGAACAGGAAAACGCTCATCCAGAGGCAGCGCTCCTAGTGGCCGGGGACTTTAATGCAGGGAAACTTAAATCCGTTCTACCTAATTTCTACCAGCATGTTAAATGTGGAACCAGAGGAAAAAAAACTCTAGACCACCTTTACTCCACACACAGAGACGCATACAAAGCTCTCCCTCGCCCTCCATTTGGCAAATCTGACCATAACTCTATCCTCCTGATTCCTGCTTATAAGCAAAAACTAAAGCAGGAAGCACCAGTGACTCGGTTAATAAAAAGTGGTCAGATTACGCAGATGCTAAGCTACAGGACTGTTTTGCTAGCACAGACTGGAACATGTTCCGGGATTCTTCAGATAGCATTGAGGAGTACACCACATCAGTCACTGGCTTCATCAATAAGTGCATCGATGACGTCGTCCCGACAGTGACCGTATGTACATACCCCAACCAGAAGCCATGGATTACAGGCAACATCCGCACAGAGCTAAAGGGTAGAGCTGCCGCTTTCAAGGAGCGGGACTCTAACCCGGACGCTTATAAGAAATCCTGCTATGCCCTCTGACGAACCATCAAACAGGCAAAGAGTCAATACAGGACTAAGATTTAATCGTACTACACCGGTTCTGACGCTCGTCGGATGTGGCAGGGCTTGAAAACTATTACAGACTACAAAGGGAAGCACAGCCGCGAGCTGCCCAGTGAAACAAGACTTCCAGACGAGCTAAACCACTTCTATGCTCGCTTCGAGGCACGCAACACTGAAGCATGCATGAGAGCACCAGCTGTTCTGGATGACTATGTGATCACGCTCTCCGTAGGCAATGTGAGTAAGACTTTTAAACAGGTCAACATTCACAAGGCCGCAGGGCCAGACAGATTACCAGGACGTTTACTCCGAGCATGTGCTGACCAACTGGCAAGTGTCTTCACTGATATTTTCAACATGTCCCTGACTGAGTCTGTAATACCAACATGTTTCAAGCAGACCACCATAGTCCCCGTGCCCAAGGACACTAAGATAACCTGCCTAAATGACTACCGACCCGTAGCACTGACGTCTGTAGCCATGAAGTGCTTTGAAGCTGGTCATGGCTCACATCAACACCATTATCCCAGAAACCCTAGACCCACTCCAATTTGCATACCGCCCCAACCGATCCACAGATGATGCAATCTCTATTGCACTTCACACTGCCCTTTCCCACCTGGACAAAAGGAACACCTACGTGAGAATGCTATTCATTGACTACAGCTCAACGTTCAACACCATAGTGCCCTCAAAGCTCATCACTAAGCTAAGGACCCTGAGACTAAACACCTCCCTCTGCAACTGGATCCTGGACTTCCTGACGGCCACCCCCAGGTGGTAAGGGTAGGTAACAACACATCTGCCGCTCTGATCCTCAATACGGGGGCCCCTCAGGGGTGCGTGCTCAGTCTCCTCCTGTACTCCCTGTTCACCCATGACTGCATGGCCAGGCACGACTCCAACACCATCATTAAGTTTGCCGACGACACAACAGTGGTAGGCCTGATCACCGACAACGATGAGACAGCCTATAGGGAGGAGGTCAGAGACCTGGCCGTGTGGTGCCAGGATAACAACCTCTTCCTCAACGTGACCAAGACAAAGGAGATGATTGTGGACTACAGGAAAAAAAAGAGGACTGAGCACACCTCCATTCTCATCGACGGGGCTGTAGTGGAACAGGTTGAGAGCTTCAAGTTCCTTGGTGTCCACATCACCAACAAACTATCATGGTCCAAACACACCAAGACAGTCGTGAAGAGGGCACGACAAAGCCTATTCCCCCTCAGGAGACTGAAAAGATTTGGCATGGGTCCTCAGATCCTCAAAAAATTCTACAGCTGCACCGTCGAGAGCATCCTGACTGGTTGCATCACCGCCTGATATGGCAACTGCTCGGCCTCCGACCGCAAGGCACTACAGAGGGTAGTGCGTACGGCCCAGTACATCACTGGGGCCAAGCTTCCTGCCATCCAGGACCTCTATACCAGGCAGTGTCAGAGGAAGGCCCTCAAAATTGTCAAAGACTCCAGCCACCCTAGTCATAGACTGTTCTCTCTGCTACCGCACGGCAAGCGGTACTGGAGTGCCAAGTCTAGGTCCAAAAGACTTCTCAACAGCTTCTACCCCCAAGCCATAAGACTCCTGAACAGCTAATCATGGCTACCCAGACTATTTGCACTGCCCCCCCACCCCATCCTTTTTACGCTGCTGCTACTCTGTTAATTATTTATGCATAGTCACTTTAACTCTACCCACATGTACATATTACCTCAACTACCTCAACTAGCCGGTGCCCCCGCACATTGACTCTACACCGGTACCCCCCTGCATATACAGTATAGCCTCCCTACTGTTATTTTATTTTACTTCTGCTCTTTTTTTCTCAACACTTTTTTGTTGTTGTTTTATTTTACTTTTTTATAAAAAAATTAATGCATTGTTGGTTAAGGGCTGTAAGTAAGCATTTCACGGTAATGTCTACACCTGTTGTATTCGGCGCATGTGGCCAATAACATTTGATTTGATTTGATTTGCTCTTAGAGAGTAGGACCAGATTGACAAAGAAAGAAGGAAGATGGCTGATAAGGAAAAAAGGAGAAAAGTGGAATATTATAATTTTTCTGTATAATTTTTACCCCCTTTTTCTCCCCAATTTCGTGATTACGATCTTGTCTCATCGCTGCAACTCCCCAAAGGGCTCGGGAGAGGCAAAGGTCGAGTCATGCGTCCTCCGAAACATGACCCGCCAAGCCGCGCTTCTTAAAACCCGCTCGCTTAACCCGGAAGCCAGCAGCACCAATGTGTCGGAGGTAACACCGTTCAACTAACGATCGAAGTCAGCCTGCAGGCGCCCGGTCCACCACAAGGAGTCCCTAGAGTGCGATAAGCCAAGTAAATACCCCCCGGGCCAAACCCTCCCCTTACCCAGACGATGCTGGGCCAATTGTGCGCTGCCCTATATGGGACTGGATCGAATGCCGCAACGCAGTGCCTTAGACCACTGCGCCACTCGGGAGGCCCAGAGTGGAATATGTATTTTTTTTGTTACCCCCTTTTTCTCCCCAATTTCGTGGTATCCAATTGGTAGTTACCGTCTTGTCCCATCGCTGCAACTCCCGTACGGACACGGGAGAGGCGAAGGTCGAGAGTCATGCGTCCTCCGAAACACAACCCAACCGAGCCGCACCGCTTAATCCGAAACACAACCCAACCGAGCCGCACCGCTTAATCCGAAACACAACCCAACCGAGCCGCACCGCTTAATCCGAAACACGACCCAACCGAGCCGCACCAATGTGCCGGAGAAACACTGTACACCTGGCGACCGAGTCAGCGCCCGACCCGCCACAGGACAAGAACATCCCTGCAGGCCAAACCCTCCCCTACCCTGGACGGCGCTGGGCCAATTGGGTCTCCCGGTTGCAGGCCGGCTGGCCAGAGCCTGGACTCGAACCAGGATCTCTAGACCACTGCGCCACTCGGGAGGCCCGGAATATGTTTCGATGGAATATGGAATGGAGGATCGCACAGAACTTTTGGAAGAGCTAGAGAAGGAAAGTCAATGTGAAGAGAGTGAGGAATTAATTGTGGTGGCAGGTGCAGTGATGACCGTTGAGAAGGAGCTGTATGGTGAGGAGGGTTGGCGTCAAGTGCAAAAAGAGGGATACGTGCTCTAGTAGCTCAGAGATGGAACATGATGAGAGTACGGATGTAGTACATGCGGTGAGGACTGCCGAGTTCGGGCCTCGGCCCGAGGATGAAAAGGATGATTCTGGTCCGGTGGGAGTGAGGTTTGTGGAGAGAATGGATCCTTGCATTTTGGCTGATCCATATGTGGTGTCAGGTTGGGTGGAGAAGAGGTTGGGGACTGTTGAGTTGGTGAAGGTAACTCGGAGTGGACTCGTGATGATTTATTGTGTTTCTTCAGTACAAAGGGAGTGGGCGCTCTGGATCACGCGATTAGGGACAAGAAATGTGACTTGCTTTGCTCTCCGGAGTAGGGCGCCGTTGAAAGGAGTGATAACGGGGTGGCATTAAGCGTTGAGGAGGATCAGTTGAAATGGAAGTTTACCAGTGTCTGGGATGCCCGCCGTTTGGTGCGCCGCAGATCCGGTGGAGAGTGTGGTGAAACAGAGAAGACGTTGTCTGTCCTCCTGAGTTTTGATGTAGAGTCTTTACCCGACAAGGTCAAGTTAGGAAGTGTAAGTTACAGTGGAGGCTGCTGAGGGGAGGACGGCTCATAATAATTTGCCGGAACGGGGCAAATGGAATGGCATCAAACACCTGGAAACCAATGTGTTTGATGTATTTGATACCATTCCACTGATTCCGCTCCAGCCATTACCACGAGCCCGTCCTCCCCAATTAAGGTGCCACCAACCTCATGTGGTAAGTTATCCTGTGAGAACGTTTGTTTCCGAAAATACTACGGTGTTTTAGGTGTCAAGTTTATGGGCATGTTTCAGCAGTGTGTAGTTAGGGAGATTCCAAGATGTGAGAAGTGTGCAGGAGGGCATGAGACGAAATAATGTGTGGTATCGGTGGAGAAAGTTGTGTGTGTTAGTTGTGGGGGTGATCATGGGGCTGGAGATCTGAGGTGTCCGGTGAGAGAAAGGCAGATTGAGGTTGCCAGGGTCAGAGTAGTACAGAAAGTGTCGTATGCCGAAGCAGTGAAGAGAGTGGTAGAGGAAGACGGGAACCTGAGAGGATTCCTATGAGTAAGCAGAGACCAAGAGAGAGTGATGGGAAGAATATGAGCTTCAGTAAGGTGTTTTTTTTTATATAGCATTCTTAGCCATGGATGTCAATTGTACTGCAGAAATGGTTAGGAAAATAGAGATTGTGGTAGCTGCGGCAGAGAAGTACTTGGGATTGCGAGGATTTACTACAGAACAGTTGCAGGGGGTTCTGTCCTCTCAGACCAAGGTAGGGTTAAATAGTGGAATAGGGTGGTGTTTCTTTTTATAGAGGGCTAATAGTTGGCAGGGCAATTTTCCTTTTTTAATGTAGGTAAACCGTGAATGGCCTCACACACCAGTACAGTAGGTGGCGGTGTAGGCACCTAACAGTTGGATGCGATCCGCCAATCCCAAAGAAGAAGAAGAAGAAGGTCGCTCTTAGGAGGACACATATAGTTCATTAATAGTTTTATATATATATATTGATATATATTATGTGTGTGTGTCTGTGTGTGTTACTGAAAAGTTGTTGTGAGGAGGACAGTTTTGTTTCAACCTATCTCTCTTATCAAGTCAGATCAAGTGACTCAGTCTTTGTCGCTCTTGGACTTTGGCTGTACTGAACCCAGTGGAGGCTCCTCAGAGGAGGAAGGGGAGGACCATCCTCCTCAGTGAATTTCATAAAAATAAAAATTGTGAAACATTTAAAAAGTTATCCTTTTTAGATAAAACTATACTAAATATATTCACGTCACCAAATAATTGATAATAATTTTGCAATGAAGGTCTACAGTAGCCTCAGCAGCACTGTGTAGGGTAGCACCATGGTGTAGCCGGAGGACAGCTAGTTTCTGTCCTCCTCTGGGTACATTGACTTCAATACAAAACCTAGGAGGCTCATGGTTCTCACCCCCTTCCATAGACTTACACAGTAATTATGACAACTTCCGGAGGAAGTCCTCCAACCTATCAGAGCTCTTGCAGCATTAACTGACATGTTGTCTACCCAATCAAAGGATCAGCAAATGAGTCTAGTACTGAAAGCATAAGCTACAGCTAGCTTGCACTGCAGTGCATAAAATGTGGTGAGTAGTTGACTCAAAGAGGGAGAAAAACAATAGTTGAACAGTTTTGAACAAATTCATTTCTTCCAAAATTAAGGAGACGCGCGAGAGAGAGAGAGAGAGAGAGAGAGAGAGAGAGAGAGCTAGCTATATTTTAAACTTTCACTTTCACTTAGCTAGCTAAATGCAGCTAGCTAGTTTAGCCTACTCAAACACCCAGCTCAAACAGAGAGGGATGCTGTTCGCTAGCTGGCTATGGCTATCCAACACTGGAACTCTTCCAAGTCAAGGTAAGCTTTTGGTTGTATTAATGTATTGCCACCGGGGCCCGCCAGTGTAACTGCTAAACTGCTTTCTAACTGTACACTGTACTGCATGATTGTAGCGGGTTTACTAAAGTGTTAGTTCTAGTAGCTACGTTGACTATGACGTTAGCTAATAATGGTTACAACGATATAGGCTGTGTGTAACGGTTAGCGGTTATGATATGAATGTTTGGCTTGGAAAGGTTTTTTTCGCCTGATCACAGACAGCTGATGTGTTGTGCACTGAAGTCCACAACCGAAGGGAAAAGGTGAGCGGAGGAGAGAGGAGGAGAGCTCGTAGATGCGAGAAGGAATACAATGAGCTGTTTATATGTGGCTACTATGAAAGTGAACTGTGTTTGCATGTGATCAGGGGTGTATTCGTTCCGCCGATTCTGTTGAAAAATGTTTATTAAACGGAAGCAAACGGAACGAAACAGGGATAAAACATACCTGAATTTAAACAATGGAAACTCTTGTTTGTAACTGTTGGACTGATGATTACACCCTAGATCAGCTAGATGCAGGCAAGAGTGTGCAAGGCGGTATTGAATGTGTCACTGTCTGTCACCTTGATTACTTAAAATTCTCCCAATCTGTGCACCAACGTCGTAAACTTTTATTCATAGGCTAGGTTGTAGCAACCTCATGATGGGTACAGGGACAATTTTAGTATCATGTAGTAGCCTAAACCTATCGATGTTTCATTGAACTGGGTGAATGGAAGATGAATGACAGTCATCCAATAAGCTGTAATAGAAATAAGGCCATGCTCATTAAAAAATAAATCATCCTCCCTCATCTTAAACGGCACCAACCGCCACTGACTGTACCAAAGACTGTATTTATGACATATAGGTCTGTCTTAGCCCAATGATGGACTAAAGGAGCCTAACGTTTCTCCGTAGTCCAAGGACCTTACGTGTTCTGTTTAAAGGCGAATTGGCTCTGGAAAGCCAAAGCAGCCAAAAAACTCCATCTAAACGTGAATCGATTCTCAATTGCAGTACAGTTCTAAAAACATAAAGCCCTCTACCTTCATATCACATAAAAAATAATTTCACAAATACAAAATATATACTTACTGTACACTGTTTTAAAACCGTCTTGCAGCCAAGAGTATTTTTCAGTAACAACACGTTTGTGGCGTCTGTCTTCCGTTTTACACACAGTTGTTCGTTAGATAGCTAGTTAGCACAGGTAGTCCAGTCGGTCTTCTGTCTGTTTTACGTAAACGAGCGCTGTAACATGGAAATATGGCAGTGTGGGAACACTAACCCTATTGTCAGTGTGTATCAATTTAACCTTTAAAAAAAAAAAATATATATATATATTATACTAGCAAGTTGGGTACTACAAAGGCATGTCCAGAGTGCAGAAAATGAGATCACGTGTCACGTGGAATTTACTGCGGTCATGACTCATGATAATAGGGTCACGGCAACAGCCCTACCCAGGACCTCCACATCACTAATTCTGATCGGCTGGGCCTGTCTCCCCAAGTGTGTGGACCTGGCTCTCAAGTGGGTGGGCCTATGCCCTCCCAGGCCCACGGATGGCTGTGCCCCTGCCCAGTCATGTGAAAATCCATAGATTAGGGCATATTTAATTTATTTCAATTGACTGATTTACTTCTATGAACTGTAACTCAGTAAAAATCTTTGAAATTGTTGTGTTTATATTTTTTGTTCAGTATATTTCTCGCCGATATGAAAGATAAGGTCCTTCCAAAACCGTAACGCGTGCGACGCGTGTTAATGTTCAGAAGACGCCTTTGTTCCAATGACTCTTACGCCTTCGAGCACACCGACAGCATTATTGCATTTTGGTACGTAGTGTCTGAACAATTTATGACTTTGCTGACGGTTGCAAATGGTCTTAGAGGATGTTGACTCAGCTTAAGGGGAGCATCTGGAGAGTAGTTCTATAGGGGCACCCTAAAGCAGAGGAAGTCTGTTAGGTGGAGTCCTGGGATTGGTCTGTAGGGGAAAACACCCATATCAGGTTACATAGGATATATATACTATGGTTTGGGACAAAGGACGGGGAGAATAACATATTTAGAGATTGGAGCCGGTTATTCTCCAGATGTCTGCAGAAGTCTGTAAATTGGCGCTGAGATCTTCAAATGTAATAAATAATTATAATCGAGGACAGTGTCAGCGGATTTCTTGTTCTCACAGCGTCTCAGCATCCGTTTTCTCGACACTACAGGTACACCAGAAGTACATTCATTTCCAATGGAACGCTGCATTTGCCTTGCAGCATTGCGTTGCAGAAGCAGTTGCAGTGTGTTCCCGTTGGTGCATACATTGGATTTATCAAACTGTATGCGTAGACAGCTTGACAGAAATGGTAGCAGAAGGTGAATGTTGAACCTTTGTTTGCACACATATCCAGATGATGCTATGTACCATTTTGCGCAATGACACTGTCGGTGTGATCATGGCGTTATGTGTAATGTAGTGGAACTGAGAGTCATGATCAAGGACTAGGTCTCTTTCTCTCTCTCTCTCTCTCTCTCCCTCTCTCTCTCTCTCTCTCTCTCTCTCTCGCTCTCTCTCTCTCTCTCTCTCTTTTTGTTTCAGAATATGGTGATAGTAACCTAATCAATGTCACTGGGAATAGGCTAGGCCTTACATTCCTCTGTAGCTCAGCTGGTAGAGCACGGCGCTTGTAACGCCAGGGTTGTGGGTTCGATCCCCGGGACCACCCATACGTAAAAATGTATGCACACATGACTGTAAGTCGCTTTGGATAAAAGCGTCTGCTAAATGGCATATTATTATTATTATTATTATTTTATTTAATTGCGCATATGCGTAAGTGTCTGGTGAAGGAGATTCCATTTGATTGTTTTTCTCACAGTTTTTCTCTGATTCCAAAACAGTTGAAAGGGGCACAAAGATCTATGACCTATTGCTTGCTCGAGACATTCCAACCAAATCATGCGGAATCATGTTTGAATGGGTGATGTGTACATCAATCAAACGGTAAACTCTACTGTCAAGGCTGAGGCTGTTATTGGTGGTCCAGGGCCCTATAAATAAGAGTGACTAGACCCTAACACGCTGATAGCGCGAGCGTTTCAAAATAAATGTACACATACATGTTATTCAATCATTTCATCCATACCGCTCGCGCGCGACAACAAGCGTCAGGGTAGCCAGGCGCTAAAATAGAACTGACGCGCTGCAAGTCCCGCCTCTCCCATCTCCTCATTGGTTTTTTAGGAGCATTTGCTCATGTGGGTGATTGAAAGCTGAACTGGGGTCCACACTCCAGTCCAGTTGGTGGTGGTAATGCACCTTAAAGTTGGTTGCCAACCGCCATATAAAGTCCAAAGAAGAAGAAGACTGAAGGAGGAGCGATTACTAGAAACTAACTATGTTTACCCTTTTATCTGTGGATTAATTGTCAGAGTAGAGGACCTTGTGCATTTCAGGTAAATTTCAACCCAATGTTTATATCCCAGGACAAATTAGCTAGCAACAGCAAGCTAGCTAGCCAAATGTCCTTGAATGTTTAATGCGTTTCGACCTGTTCCCAAATTAATATAGGTGGTTCAGATAGTTCGTTTTGATATTTCAATCTTCGCGTCTGGTGTGGATGGACAAAATCAACATGCGCACGCGGATGCTTTGTATACACTAGCACGCGGTGCCGCGCGGTGAAACACCGCTTCCCGTTCATTTTCAATGGAAGGAAAGCGAGGAGGGTGGGGGACCTTTGGGCGGCGCGAACGTGGCGTGGGAGGCGGTGAAAAAGTTAAACATTTCCCAACTTTTATGCAAATCACCAGCGGCGACCGCTGGGCCATGACCAATCATATCGAGTGGTTCACATGACGAATTTGACGCTATGCGACCCAACGCTGGAGACTTTCTTCAGCAAAGAAGAAGAAATACTAGGATGGAAGCAAATGTAAGTAATTATAACGTCATAACGAGTCATGCAAAAAATGTACAGTTGAGAGGGATATGTGAGGGATATGTGAGTCATAAAGTTAATTTACGAAAATCGATATTTAGCAAGCTAGCTGACTAGGTAACATTAGCCAGCTAGCTGGCAAACTTTATTGGCATTGTGACATGAGTATGACATTGTACTTCTGGTTGTTTAATGTTTTAGGGACTCCTGAGAACCAGCAAACCTGGCTGTCCTCTTGTGAAACAGTGGATGTAAAGAATCTAGCTAGATAAAGCATTTACTGCAAATTGAATGTACCATTTTGTAAACTTGCCTTGCCGATATTTGCCATGCAATGCCGCTGAAGTAACGTAGCTAGCTATTTTCTTGCTTATTGTGCAGTGGAGGATCAAAATACCTGTATGTCTATGGATGTGTAGCTAGCTACAGTGAGGGAAAAAAGTATTTGATCCCCTGCTATTTTGTACATTTGCCCACTGACAAAGAAATGATCAGTCTATAATTTTAATGGTAGGTTTATTTGAACAGTGAGAGACAGAATAACAACGAATAAATCCAGAAAAACGCATGTCAAAAATGGTATAAATTGATTAGCATTTTAATGAGGGAAATAAGTATTTGACCCCGTCTCAATCAGAAAGATTTCTGGCTCCCAGGTGTCTTTTATACAGGTAACGAGCTGAGATTAGGAGCACACTCTTAAAGGGAGTGCACCTAATCTCATCTTGTTACCTGTATAAAAGACACCTATCCACAGAAGCAATCAATCAATCAGATTCAAAACTCTCCACCATGGCCAAGACCAAAGAGCTCTCCAAGGATGTCAGGGACAAGATTGTAGACCTACACAAGGCTGGAATGGGCTACAAGACCATCGCCAAGCAACTTGGTGAAAAGGAGACAACAGTTGGTGCGATTATTCGCAAATGGAAGAAACACAAAATAACTGTCAATCTCCCTCGGCCTGGGGCTCCATGCAAGATCTCACCTCGTGGAGTTGCAATGATCATGAGAACGGTGAGGAATCAGCCCAGAACTACACGGGAGGATCTTGTCAATGATCTCAAGGCAGCTGGGACCATAGTCACCAAGAAAACAATTGGTAACACACTACGCCGTGAAGGACTGAAATCCTGCAGCGCCCGCAAGGTCCCCCTGCTCAAGAAAGCACATATACAGGCCCGTCTGAAGTTTGCCAATGAACATCTGAATGATTCAGAGGAGAACTGGGTGAAAGTGTTGTGGTCAGATGAGACCAAAATTGAGCCCTTTGGCATCAACTCAACTCGCCGTGTTTGGAGGAGGAGGAATGCTGCCTATAACCCCAAGAACACCATCCACACCGTCAAACATGGAGGTGGAAACATCATGCTTTGGGGGTGTTTTTCTGCTAAGGGGACAGGACAACTTCACCGCATCAAAGGGACGATGGACGGCGCCATGTAACGTCAAATCTTGGGTGAGAACCTCCTTCCCTCAGCCAGGGCATTGAAAATGGGTCGTGGAGGGGTATTCCAGCATGACAATGACCCAAAACACATGGCCAAGGCAACAAAGGAGTGGCTCAAGAAGAAGCACATTAAGGTCCTGGAGTGTCCTAGCCAGTCTCCAGACCTTAATCCCATAGAAAATCTGTGGAGGGAGCTGAAGGTTCGAGTTGCCAAACGTCAGCCTCGAAACCTTAATGACTTGGAGAAGATCTGCAAAGAGGAGTGGGACAAAGTCCCTCCTGAGATGTGTGCAAACCTGGTGGCCAACTACAAGAAACGTCTGACCTCTGTGATTGCCAACAAGGGTTTTGCCACCAAGTACAAAGTCATGTTTTGCAGAGGGGTCAAATACTTATTTCCCTCATTAAAATGCAAATCAATTTATAACATTTTTGACATGCGTTTTTCTGGATTTTGTTGTTGTTATTCTGTCTCTCACTGTTCAAATAAACCTACCATTAAAATTATAGACTGATCATGTCTTTGTCAGTGGGCGAACATACAAAATCAGCAGGGGATCAAATACTTTTTTTCCCTCACTGTATGTAGCCGATCTGTATATGGACCCTAAAACATTTGGTATAAATATTAGTTCTGAACCTAGCTATGAACCTCAGCTATCATAGCCGGTTGTATCGACTTCAAAACAGTCTGAATGGCATCAATGAAGCCTATGGATTGAGTAGAATATAACATAACTTTATTGTTCCGAGGATGCAAGTCATAGTTATTACCAAGCATGAGATCCCTGCATTGTAGCCTGTACATTGAATATATTCACTGATCATGTACTCTACCTTGGCAAATAAAGGTGCGGTTCAGGTATGAATGTCTGTGAGACATTAGTTTTCAGTCATATCCAATACCAGGAGTATCAAACTCCAGTCTTTGAATGATTCTGTGTATGCATGTATGTATTACAATTATACACTTCAACAGTGTTTACGAATCCTGGTCCTGGGACATCAATGGTTACACACTGTAACTATGCAATAGACTAGAAACATAATTTAACTAGTTAAAGGCTGATTTGTAATTCATATACAGTACCAGTCAAAAGTTTGGACACACCTACTCATTCAAGGGTTTTTCTTTATTTTTTACTATTTTCTACATTGTAGAATAATAGCGAAGACATCAAAACGATGAAATAACACATATGGAATCATGTAGTAACCATAAAAGTGTTAAACAAACCAAAATATATTTGAGAATATTCAAATAGCCACCCTTTGCCTTGATGACAGCTTTGCACCCTCTTGGCATTCTCTCAACCAGCTTCATGAGGAATGCTTTTCCAACAGTCTTGAAGGATGGGATGGCGTATCGCTGCAGAATGGCGTATGTGCCTTGAATTCTAAATAAATCACAGACAGTGTCACCAGCAAAGCACCATCACACCTCCTCCTCCATGCTTCACTGTGGGAACCACACATGCGGAGATCATCCGTTCACCTACTCTGCGTCTCACAAAGACACGGCGGTTGGAACCAAAAATCTCACATTTGGACTCATCAGACCAAAGGACAGATTTCCACCGGTGTAATGTCCATTGCTCGTGTTTCTTGGCCCAAGCAAGTCTCTTCTTCTTATTGGTGTCCTTTAGTAGTGGTTTCTTTGCAGCAATTCGACCATGAAGGCCTGATTCACGCAGTCTCCTCTGAACAGTTGATGTTGAGATGTGTCTGTTACTTGAACTCTTTGAAGCATTTATTTGGGCTGCAATCTGAAGTGCAGTTAACTCTAATGAACTTATCCTCTGCAGCAGAGTCTCTGGGTCTTCCTTTCCTGTGGCGGTCCTCATGAGAGCCAGTTTCATCATAGCGCTTGATGGTTTTTGCGATTGCACTTGAAGAAACTTCCAAAGTTCTTGAAATTTTCTGGATCGACTGACCTTCATGTCTTAAAGTAACGATGGACTGTTGTTTCTCTTTGCTTATTTGAGCAGTTTTTGCCATAATATGGACTTGGTATTTTACCAAATAGGGCTATCTTCTGTATAGATTGGCTCAAACGCATTAAGAAGGAAATAAATTCCAGAAATTAACGTTTTAACAAGGCACACCTGTTAATTTAAATGCATTCCAGGTGAAGCTGGTTGAGAGAATGCCAAGAGTGTGCAAAGCTGTCATCAAGGCAAAGGGTGGCTACTTTGAAGAATCTCAAATATAAAATATATTTTGATTTATTTAACACTTTTTTGGTTACTACATGATTCCATGTATGTTATTTCATAGTTTGTCTTCACTATTATTCTACAATGTAAATTTATAGTACAAATAAAGAAAAACCCTGGAATGAGTAGGTGTGTCCAAACTTTTGACTGGTACTGTATACAGAAACAACATTTAAAAACAGTACACTACACTTGCTTTGCATCATGTAAATACTCTAAAACAGGTTCATCTTAATATCTCATTTCCTTAATCTGCACTGATCTGAGGACACAGGATAGGTGTAGTATTTCATCCAATGAGAGACTTAATTTCAACCAGCAGAGAATGTGAAACGCTTTATTGAAAGAAGTTCATTATCCAAGTGTTATAAATACATGCGTTATAAATATTATAATTGTAATATTATAAATACAAGTTCAATCTGTACTTCAATGCACATCTGGTGTGTATTATAAAAACAGAGGAAGAAATAGGAGGTGGGGAGAGAGGTGTGAGAAAGAGGAGGTGGGGAGAGAGGTGGGAGGAAGAGGAGGTAGGGAGAGAGGTGGGAGAAAGAGGAGGTGGGGAGAGAGGTGGGAGGAAGAGGAGGTGGGGAGAGAGGTGGGAGAAAGAGGAGGTGGGGAGAGAGGTGGGAGGAAGAGGAGGTGGGGAGAGAGGTGGGAGAAAGAGGAGGTGGGGAGAGAGGTGTGAGAAAGAGGAGGTGGGGAGAGAGGTGTGAGAAAGAGGAGGTGGGGAGAGAGGTGTGAGAAAGAGGAGGTGGGGAGAGAGGTGGGAGGAAGAGGAGGTGGGGAGAGAGGTGGGAGAAAGAGGTGGGAGGAAGAGGAGGTGGGGAGAGAGGTGGGAGAAAGAGGAGGTGGGAGGAAGACAGCATGTGATTAATGAATTATAGTGCTACTAGAGAAGACAGCATATGATTAATGAATTACAGTGCTACTAGGGAAGACAGCATGTGATTAATGAATTACAGTGCTACTAGGGAAGACAGCATATGATTAATGAATTACAGTGTTACTAGGGAAGACAGCATATGATTAATGAATTACAGTGCTACTAGGGAAGACAGCATATGATTAATGAATTACAGTGCTACTAGGGAAGACAGCATATGATTAATGAATTACAGTGCTACTAGGGAAGACAGCATATGATTAATGAATCAGTGCTACTAGGGAAGACAGCATATGATTAATGAATTACAGTGCTACTAGGGTAGACAGCATATGATTAATGAATCAGTGCTACTAGGGAAGACAGCATATGATTAATGAATTACAGTGCTACTAGGGAAGACAGCATATGATTAATGAATTACAGTGCTACTAGGGAAGACAGCATATGATTAATGAATTACAGTGCTACTAGGGAAGACAGCATATGATTAATGAATCACAGTGCTACTAGGGAAGACAGCATGTGATTAATGAATTACAGTGCTACTAGGGAAGACAGCATATGATTAATGAATTACAGTGCTACTAGGGAAGACAGCATATGATTAATGAATTACAGTGCTACTAGGGAAGACAGCATATGATTAATGAATTACAGTGCTACTAGGGAAGACAGCATATGATTAATGAATTACAGTGCTACTAGGGAAGACAGCATATGATTAATGAATCACAGTGCTACTAGGGAAGACAGCATATGATTAATGAATCACAGTGCTACTAGGGAAGACAGCATATGATTAATGAATTACAGTGCTACTAGGGAAGACAGCATGTGATTAATGAATTACAGTGCTACTAGGGAAGACAGCATATGATTAATGAATTACAGTGCTACTAGGGAAGACAGCATATGATTAATGAATTACAGTGCTACTAGGGAAGACAGCATATGATTAATGAATTACAGTGCTACTAGGGAAGACAGCATATGATTAATGAATTACAGTGCTACTAGGGAAGACAGCATATGATTAATGAATCACAGTGCTACTAGGGAAGACAGCATATGATTAATGAACTACAGTGCTACTAGGGAAGACAGCATGTGATTAATGAATTACAGTGCTACTAGGGAAGACAGCATATGATTAATGAATTACAGTGCTACTAGGGAAGACAGCATATGATTAATGAATTACAGTGCTACTAGGGAAGACAGCATGTGATTAATGAATTACAGTGCTACTAGGGAAGACAGCATATGATTAATGAATTACAGTGCTACTAGGGAAGACAGCATATGATTAATGAATTACAGTGCTACTAGGGAAGACAGCATATGATTAATGAATTACAGTGCTACTAGGGAAGACAGCATATGATTAATGAATCACAGTGCTACTAGGGAAGACAGCATATGATTAATGAATTACAGTGCTACTAAACTTCATATTCTCTCAGTTCATCACAGTTCCATAATACTGTCTCTAGCGGTGTCTCCTAACCAGCCTTGGGACCCCAGTCGGCCCGAAGGTTATCTTAAGAGCGGGTGAGGTGGCGATGACGGGACTGGGGGTTGGCATCCTCTCTCACATCAAAACATACCTGCAGACGAGAAACTGATAGAGAGAGAGAGAGAGAGAGCATGATTAAGCCTTTTTATTCTAACACTGTCAGTCATCATAATCATCAGGAGGTGAAATGCAAAAACTGACCTTGGATCATTAACTCTGGGACTACTACGTCTCTATCTGTATTTCAATGTAAAGCATCTCTTTAATAATACTTCCTGTTGACCCGACCAAGTGACCTCTCACCTCTGATCATGCTGTGCCCTCTATGTAGCCAGTTCAGATGCGGGAGGGGTTCACCGACACAGCTGATATAACCTAGAGGATTTAGGGAGAAGGGAAGGGTTCACCGACACAGCTGATATAAGCTAGAGGATTTAGGGAGAAGGGAAGGGTCCACTAACACAGCTGATATAACCTAGAGGATTTAGGGAGAAGGGGGGGGAGAGCGATGAAGTGAAGCAGAGAGACTGTTATTGAGAAAATAAGGTAGTTAAAGAGACACAGTTCAACAGGAATCTGCGTGTGTGGCCTCACCTGGTGTCCACACTGAGCGGCTGCAGAGTACTTTATACTGAAAAACATTCACAGACACACGAGGACAAACAATAGTGTAGTTATATAAATAATGAAGTGTCTTACTATTCTCCATGGTTGGTCCTCTGGCCTATTCTTTGAAGGTGGAAGGAGCCACAGATATACACCAGAGCCTGCTTACTGCACAACACAATCCATCAGTCAGATTGATACACGAGTGTTTAGGTGTGGGTTATAGGGTGTCTAATTGTGCTCAATATGGGTGACTCTTAAAATAGCCTGTTTTGTTTTTGTACAGACATCACCTTTACCTGAACAGCACCCTCACCTGAGAAGCAGAAATCAAAAGGTAGAGAAACTGGGAATGTAATAACTGCAGTTGACATAGCTAAGTAAATGGAAGAATACTCATATTGCAATGTGAATGGCTCTTAAAATAGCCTTTGGTTGTGCATAGTGTAGTCTATGGTGTTGCCAGGGAACAGCACCCTCTTCGAAGAAGTAGGAGGTGAAGATCTCCCGCACACAGATTGCCTGCCGTGCTGCGTTGTTGGCCCCCATCCTTGAAACATCCTGCAGAGCAGCAGACTTCTCCTCTGGCACACGGCGGCGAGGTACAGATCCCCTCCTGGACCTCGTGTCCATCCTCATGAAGTTATGCAGGACCCAGGTAGCCTTCACACACGCCTGAATTCCCCCAGGAGGCAGTCCCAGGTGGCCCTGGTCACCCAACCTTGCAGTGCCCTACACGGTAACTGTAGGCAATCGTTTTGAAGGAATCTCCAGTTGCAAGGTATCTGTAGGAATATGGAAGATAATGTAATTATTAGACTTTTACATCACCAGGTCATTGTGGATTACTAAAGTATAATATCCCTTATAACAAATCATATCTCATAACAATGTCACGTTCATTCATAGACGGGTCAGACCAAGGCACAGCATGATATGCATACATGTTTATTTGAACCAAATAAACGTAACGTCCAAGGTACACAAACAACATACCTCACACAGAACAAGATCCCACAACTACACAGTGCCAATAGGCTGCCTATGTATGGTCCCCAATCAGAGACAACGAGCGACAGCTGCCTCTGATTGGGAACCACACCGGCCAACATAGAAATACCCATACTAGAACCCACATAGAAAATACTACATAGAAGATCACACCCTGACTCAACAAATAAGAGTCCCCAGAGTCAGGGCGTGACAAACAAATCTAACCTGTACCCCCGCACATTGTCTCGGTACCGGTACCCCCTGTATATAGCCTCGTTATTGTTATTTTATTGTGTTATTTTTTAAATATATTTTTTAACCTTCGTATATTTAGTAAATATTTTCTTAACTCTATTCCTTGAACTGCATTGTTGGTTAAGTGCTTGTAAGTAAGCATTTCACGGTAAGGTCAACACCTGTTGTATTCGGCGCATGTGACAAATACAATTTGATTTGATTTGATAGCATTGCATGGATTAGATGCATGTGTAGCATGTGACAACAGCAGGATCATATCAAGGATAGCGTCACAAATGAATACATAAATACCCCTTGAAGCTTGAGTCCCCAGCACCAGGACTGAGAACCACTGCTCTTCATTGGGACCTCTTCATCTGCAGACAGGCTTTCGCAGCTCTCTGTATCTGAGGACAGAAAACATCACAAGAAACAGACTTCATTATGCTCAAATTAGACCGCACTGAATATTATGTTACTATTATCTCCGTCCTCACCTCTAGGGACTGGAACTACACAAAAGTACCTGCCCTTTCCAGAATAGCCTGCTCTCTCACTCCTTTCACCCTCCTCCGTGGCTGTTCGCTAGCTACCTACAAATGCATTTGGAGTTGTTGTTTTTTACAATGATAAATACATAAAGATAGCTAGCTAATATGAAGTTAGGCAGCTATACAGTATGTAAATTTGTCTAGATAGCTAGCTAATATGAAGTTAGGTAGCTATACAGTATGTAAATTTGGCTAGATAGCTAGATTGGAAACAATGCAGCAACGTTTGTTTTGTCACCAGAGCGGTTTAGAGCACATTACTATTTACCTGTGAATAAATTCATGAAATGGAGAATGGATTAAACTTTTTATCCATTTTAATAACCAGACCTTCATACAAACTTGCTATGCTGAATTGTTGTCGAACATGCTGGCGGCACACCCACAAGCGAGCCACTCTGGGCGTCGAGAGGACAGAGAGCGAGTAGGCACACACCTTTTACGGACTCAACGGAGTCTGACTTTTTTTTAAACGGGTAATTTTATGAGGCAAACGTTTATGCATTTGGGAGAGAAGCTAACACTTTTGAGCTACATTTCCAAAAAACCTTTTGAGATGTTTTGTTAGTTTGGACCGGTGGAATGTTGGTTTCTGCGCGATTATCGTCAACTGATTAGCTAGCTGGTTCATTGCCTAACTAACTAACGGTAGCTAGTTTGTTTAGTTAACAAAAGATACATAACGACGATATAATAATTATTTGGATTGACTAGACTACTTTTCACAATAGCCCCACAACAGGAAAGGAAAACTGCCTTATAGATGTCGGGAAAAACCTCTTCAAAAATGGAAACGTGTGACTTTTTAACGTCTTAAGTTAAGAGCCCAGTCGCTGTTTGTCGAAGAGGTGATCCTTCATTCGGAGGATAGGCTAACGTTTCCATTTAATTGAAGGTGAACTTGACACTGTTGTCTTTTCTACAGACAAAAAAACAAAATCGTGCCGAAGATGAGTAAGGACACCGAGATCGATATGAAGGATGTTGAGTTGAGCGAATTAGACCAGGAGAAACTACCGATGGCCGGCGACGGACCGGGGGCTGAGAAGAACGGGAGCGTGAAGCTGAAGGTACCGGATGAGGATGTCAAGTTTACCGGGATGTTGAAAGAAGAGCTCATGAAAGTTTCTGGCACACCAGGGTAAATTAAGAGATGGTTGTTGTTGGCTTATACTTTTTTTTTTTAAACTGTATTGCTAGCTAAATTAAACGTAAAGTTGCTATAAATCAATTCGAATTACTGAATCTACAATGTAGCTATGTATATTCTACAATTGAAACTTATTTCACTCGGTTGCTGGTTCGAATAACCGAGTAGACAAGGTGAAATATCTGTCGCTGTGCCCTTGACCAAAGCACTTAACCATAATTTGCTACAGGGGCGTTATACTACTATGGCTGTAAAACAACACATTTCACTGAACCTATCCGGTCTCTGTGACAACATTTATGTATTTATTTCTCCCCTCCAGGTGGGTGAGGACTCGCTGGGTTCTCCTGGTGCTGTTCTGGCTCGGCTGGGTGGGGATGCTGGCTGGAGCCATAGTGATCATCGTCCAGGCCCCCAGGTGTAAACCCCAACCTGAGATGAACTGGTGGAATCAGGGTCCTCTCTATCAGATATCTGACCTGGGCGCCTTCAACCACGACAAGGGAATCAAAGGTGAGGGTATTGATGAGGAGATGGGACACAATTAGCTTCAGGAATATCTACTAAGATAAAACAGGATATCATACACAGCATTATGGGTAATGTAGTAGATCATACTGGTGGAACCAGGGTCCTCTATACAGACACACAGACGTCCCCCTGCCCCATTATGTAGTAGGATACCGTTACATTTAAAGAACATCTTATTAGCGTCTGCCATGAGAAAGGAGAACCCTTGATTTGAAGGAAGTGAATCTAGGTTGAGTGAGTTGTCAGGCTTGTGGTTAAATGAGGCAGTCAGTCAGAGTGTCTTGTGACTCTCAGCTGCCTGTCCTCCAGCCTACTAACTGCTGACTTCGCTAACCGCTATCTGACTCAAACTAGAGTTCATGGTAGAACCCCCCCCCCCCGAAAAACGTCATTTTCTGTTAAAAAAAACAAAAACAAAAAACAGACTTGTCATAATTTCAGTTTCAAAAGTTCGCTTGTTCGAATCCGCGAGCTGACTAGGTGAAAAATCTGTCTGTGCCCCTGAGCAAGGCACTTAACCCTAATTGCTCCTGTAAGTCGCTCTGGATAAGAGCGTCTGATAAATTGTCAACAAATGTGAGTCTTTTGTAAGTTGATTGTAGGACACGAGGGCCCATTTCTATCTCTTTCAGTTTTCACGTGCCGTTTTGGCTAACAGTAAACTGATTCTAGACCCTTTTTCCCGTTAAAACACCTGACTGGCCTTGTTTTCCCTTCACACACCGGGACTGAAGGAAAGATTCACACACACTTGCTCTGAGTCAGTACCTGCTCACTGAAGCACACTACTCCTCTTTTCTATCTGTTCTCTTCCTCCTTTCTTATCACCTCTCACCCCCCTTTCCACTGTCCCCTCTCCTCTTCCACTGTCCCCTCTCCTCTTACACTGTCCCCTCCCCTCTTACACTGTCCCCTCCCCTCTTACACTGTCCCCTCCCCTTTCCACTGTCCCCTCCCCTGTCCTTTCCCCTGTCCCCTCCCCTTTCTCCTGTCCCCTCCCCTTTCCACTGGCCCCTCCCCTTTCCACTGGCCCCTCCCCCCATCCTATCACCTTCTGACCTGTACATGGTTGTGGTGAAGGGCCTTGTCTGTGCAGAAGGATTCACTTCTATCTCTCCCTTTCTCTCTCTCTCCTCCCCCCTCTCTCCAGGTGTAGTGGAAGTATTAGACAGTCTGAACCAGTTGAAGGTGAAGGGCCTGGTTCTGGGGCCTCTCCACACTGTGCTGCAGGACCAGGCAGACACACTAGACCTGGTCTCCATGGACCCTCGGGTAGGAACTGACCAGGACCTGCTGGCTCTGCTGGACAAGGCCCACAAGAAGGGTGAGTGACTGGGACACAAACCTGCTCTGCACAAGGTGTGGTTGTTTGAGCTGCCGGTCTCTGATCTGAGGCCTGGCTGTTTGTCCTATTCAGCTGACAACAGTAAATATTATAGTGTAATAATGAATCTTGGGTTTTTATAAACCCTTAAAATACCTGAGCTCCCAATAATGATCTCTCTCCTGACTGCAGCACTTTTATTTCTGTCTGTCAGGTATCTCGGTGGTGTTGAACCTGACCCCTAACCCTGGAGCTGACCCCTGGTTCAGTCCTGACCGCCTGCCTGAAGTACTGGACAATCTGCGTGTGAGAGAAAGTGATCTGTGCCATTTTGAATACCCTTCTTAAGGTCTTCTCTCTGTCCTCCAGTGTGCCTCTCTGTTTAAATGAATACCCTTCATAATGTCTTCTCTCTGTCCTCCAGTGTGCCTCTCTGTTTAAATGAATACCCTTCATAATGTCTTCTCTCACTCTGTGTGACTGGTCTGTTAGTCTATTAACCACCCTACTCTAATGGCTGAGGCAACTCTGTATGTGAAATGTGTCTCATACAATTATTCATTAATTCTCCAGTCTGCTGCTAAACACTGGCTGGGTATGGGTGTAGATGGCGTGCAGGTGTCCGGCCTCGCTGCTGCCAGCTCCTCTCCTGATTGGTACAAGGTCCAGGGCGTCTTCCAGGGCAACAGGACAGAACAAGTTGTGAAGAAGAGGTAACTTTAGGTCAGACAGGAAATAGATGTCAACAGGACAGAACAAAGTTGTGAAGAAGAGGTAACTTTAGGTCAGACAGGAAATAGATGTCAACAGGACAGAACAAAGATGTGAAGAAGAGGTAACTTTAGGTCAAACAGGAAATAGATGTCAACAGGACAGAACAAAGATGTGAAGAAGAGGTAACTTTAGGTCAAACAGGAAATAGATGTCAACAGGACAGAACAAAGTTGTGAAGAAGAGGTAACTTTAGGTCAGACAGGAAATAGATGTCAACAGGACAGAACAAAGATGTGAAGAAGAGGTAACTTTAGGTCAAACAGGAAATAGATGTCAACAGGACAGAACAAAGTTGTGAAGAAGAGGTAACTTTAGGTCAGACAGGAAATAGATGTCAACAGGACAGAACAAAGATGTGAAGAAGAGGTAACTTTAGGTCAAACAGGAAATAGATGTCAACAGGACAGAACAAAGATGTGAAGAAGAGGTAACTTTAGGTCAAACAGGAAATAGATGTCAACAGGACAGAACAAAGATGTGAAGAAGAGGTAACTTTAGGTCAAACAGGAAATAGATGTCAACAGGACAGAACAAAGATGTGAAGAAGAGGTAACTTTAGGTCAAACAGGAAATAGATGTCAACAGGACAGAACAAAGATGTGAAGAAGAGGTAACTTTAGGTCAAACAGGAAATAGATGTCAAAAGCGTAACTGGAGGTCAAACACGGAAAAGTTGCAGCGAGTGTATAAAGGCTCTTTTCAAACCAGACAAACAGATGCGTAAAAAACACAGCTACTCATCATGGGCATTGGTTTAAAGCCACCTTAACACAGACAAGCCACCCTAACACAGACAAGCCACCCTAACACAGACAAGCCGCCCTAACACAGACAAGCCGCCCTAACACAGACAAGCCGCCCTAACACAGACAAGCCGCCCTAACACAGACAAGCCACCCTAACACAGACAAGCCACCCTAACACAGACAAGCCACCCTAACACAGACAAGCCGCCCTAACACAGACAAGCCACCCTAACACAGACAAGCCACCCTAACACAGACAAGCCGCCCTAACACAGACAAGCCGCCCTAACACAGACAAGCCGCCCTAACACAGACAAGCCACCCTAACACAGACAAGCCGCCCTAACACAGACAAGCCGCCCTAACACAGACAAGCCACCCTAACACAGACAAGCCACCCTAACACAGACACTGTGAGTAGGTAGCTGCCGGGAGGCTGCAAGGCTTACGGCTGCATCTCAATAGTCTATAAAGTACTTTTCCTCTCCTTGACTCATCTGCTCTGATGGTCAGAACCTGGCTTTAATGCCTGGGTCGTGGCTCAGTTGACACGTTGTTTTGATCAGTGTAGTCGGAAATCAGAAGGCTTTAGTTGGATCAGGGCTCAATAAAGTCTGGGGAACCCAGGGAAAGGGGGAAACGCATGCAGTGTGTCTGGCTAATACAGAGTAGTGCCCTCCCTTGGCCAGTTAGGGGTACTGTGGGAGTCGGGTCTGTTCATGAAGCGTCTGAGTAGTAGTGCTGATCCAGGAGCAGGTCCCTCCTGTCATGTGATCTTATTATGATCATGTGATCTTATTATGATCCTAGATCGGCACTCCGACTCTTGACTCTTTGGGCCGGTTTGCTGGACACAGATTGAGCTTAGTCCTGTACTAAAATGTACTTTCACTAGAGATTGTCCATTGAGAGTAATATTGAACATGTTCTAAACTCCTCCTCTTCCTCCAGAGCTCTGATAGGAGTGGTAGATGGTCTGTTCTAAACTCCTCCTCTTCCTCCAGAGCTCTGATAGGAGTGGTAGATGGTCTGTTCTAAACTCCTCCTCTTCCTCCAGAGCTCTGATAAGAGTGGTAGATGGTCTGGACTCCTCTGCTGTCTCTCAACTCCTCTGGTGTGGACCTGCTGTTGTCCGATGTCCTCACGACCCCTGGAGACTCAGGTAAACACTGACGAAGAAGACCAGGAAGAGGAGGAGGATGATTTGCTAAAATGGCCCTACACACACACACACACACACACATCTGAATTACCAAGCTAACCATAATGATATGACGAAAGACAATATGAAAAGACACACACTCCTCAACACATGTACCAAAATCTTAAACCTCAACATAAACCTAACCATCTCATCCTCCAGGTATCCAGAGAGCCCATGTCCATCCAGGATCTGATCTCTACCCAGAAACAGAGCTCTCTAGCCTGGGGACTAGGAGGGACCAGGGGGAACCACCTGGCTAGCGTGGTGGAGAAACCAGAGCTGGTGCGGCTCTACCAGGTACAGGAAATCCTTCCTGCAAGCGTGAAGGTGTACTTGCGGATGATTGACACAATCAATTTCCCCTGGATGGGTAATCAAGTATTTATTCTCATCCCAGCTACTGCTGTTCACTCTGCCTTGGAACTCCTGTCTTCATCTATGGAGATGAGATGGGGATAGTTGGCTCCACACTGAGGCTGCTACTGAAGGAGCTGCCAAGGTACAGACTGGTTATACTGCTCTCTGGTACTATACGTGTTGTTTTATTCAAATTTTGTCAAATGTTTTAACTGAGAAGTTTGGCTAGTAAAAAAAACTGAAATTCTAATGCACTACCAAGGTTTTCCAGCACACAGCTTTGACCTACTACAGTAGCTATGTTGGTCTAGTGGACTTCAGTCAACATGTATCCACCAAAGGGCAGATTAGGATTCAAACCCTCCAACAGCCAATTTATATCACCCAGTATTGTTGGTCTCTCTCCTCTCCAGGCCCAGAAGACTCATCGTCTGACCTGTCGTTCGTGGTTTAAGACCCTCTCTGACCTGAGGGGTGAAGAACGTTCCCTCCTTCACGGGGACTACTTCCCCCTCCACACCTCCTCCTCATCCCTCATCACCACCCTATCCATGGTCCTCAACGACCCAGGTATTTTTTTATTTCATTTGAATATCCTTGTTTTTTCCAATATATTTTATATTTTCCGAATGAGACGTTAGTGTGTCGTGAAAATCAATAAAAGCTCACAGAAACAACATGATTAAAAACATCGTCAAGCTATACGTTACAATACTGACAGGATTCCCTCCTCCTCTTCCCAGACCTGGGTCTCCCGGAGCGGGCTAAAGTCAAGATGAGTACAGACCCTGAGAGCCTGGCCGCAGACAGCTCTGTCTCGCTGGATGAACTGCTGCTGGGACCAGGGACAGGCTGTTCTGCTGACCTTCCCCTTCGCTTAGGAGGACACCAGGACTAGAACAGGCCAGAATAAGAAACGGATAAACTGAACTTTTAGACCGCGAGCAGAGGGAGAATGCAGTAAGGATGTTTTTAGACCACAGACATCTAGCAGAAGCAGTACGAACAGAAGTTTTAGCCGGTGCAACAAAACAAAAAAAAAAAAGGTGATAAGATCTGATCAAAATGTTTTTGTTTGCCATTGTTTAGAAAAACTGTTTAAAAGGAACTTTTTAGTTCTGTTATTTATGAAACGTTGGAGTTTGAATTTGAATGTGAAAACGGTTGATTTTTGAATAATCGGCGTTCCAGTGAATATAACTGTCATTGTGTTGGAGAAAGCTACGGACTACAGCTTGAAGTTGTTCTGACTCAAAGTTGAACCGAGTTAAATAAATGTCCTGTGTAATATTGCCTGTTGACAAACATCGACTCTGTTTCTGTCGCTCTCCCTCTACACAGAATTTATTAGATTTATTTGACTATTGTTATTTTTACTGCTGCTCTTTAATTATTTGTTACTTTTTATTTTTTTATTTTTTATTTTTAGGGTATTCTTTCTTGAAACTGCATTGTTGGTTAAGGGCTTGTAAGAAAGCGTTTCACTGTAAGGTCTACACCTGTTTTATTCGGCGAATGTGACAAATAAAATGTGATTTGAATAAAGTGTGTTTCATATGCGTTTGCCTTGTTCTGTGTGTGTGAGACGTTGGCCAAATGCCACACGCTTGCCGTTAAGCCTTGCAGGCACAGGAGCGTTACAGGTGTGATTAAGTATGTCAGAAAGAGAAAGGATCTCATGACCCTATTAAATCCCCCCCCCCTTGACACAGGTGACTACCCACAGCCAAGATGGTTGTTAGTTACCACTGTAAGGATTTGAGTGTTCAGTCTCCTGCAGTGGTGTAAAGTACTTATTTAAAAACATATTTTGGGGGGTATCTGTACTTTACTATTTACATTTTTGACCAATTTTACTTCACTACGTTCCTGAAGAAAATAATGTACTTTTTACTCCATACATTTCCCCTGACACCCAAAAGTACTCGTTACATTTCGACTGTGCCCCCGGCTTGCCATAAATTAAAAACAAGAAAATGGTGCTGTCTGGTTTGCCTAATGTAAGGAATGTGAACTGATTTACGCTTTTTACTTTTGACACTTGAGTAAAAGTATTTGATTTTACATTTACTTAAGTAGTATTTTACCGTGAGACACTTTTACTTCATTCATTTTCTATTCAGGAATCTTTACTCTTACTCATTTATGACAGTTTGGGGGTATTTTTTTTGTGCGCTATGTCAAGTCGAATGTGTTTCATGCAGTAGTGTGTGTGTGTGTTCAGTGCTGGCGCATGTAGTGACGAGAACTTTCCCAAAACCACACGTAGGCAAAGGTTGATGTAACAATGGTAAGACGATGACTAAGAGAACTACTGATACATTGCATATGCCTCGCTATCTTGGCCACATGAGTCTGAATGGATCCTACAGCAGCTTCGGGAAATCTAAACTAGAATGTGCTGCAAGAAGGTATTGCATCTAGAGATGTAAGGTTATATGTGGATGGTACATGCGATGGAGAGTTGTGGTCGAGTGGGACTCCGGCAAATAGTATAACACATTTTGGTTAATGAGCCATTTTTGTACATTTTTCTCAGCTTTTTATTTTCTTTATGTTGGCGAGAACATTTCATTTCATTTTATCATCGGGCTGCCGAACCCAAAGTTGCTCCTAAATCCATTGATTTGCTGCTGTAAACTCATGAACTTGCTGCGTTTCTTCAAATGGTGAAGTTGACCTTTGACACGTTATTTGATGACTACTAGTCTACGCCCCAAATATCATTGACTCTTTATTATATTGTAATGGCCACACACATCTTAAACCATATTTCATATTTTTTTTGCATTGTACACATGTAGAAAACGTACTACATTGATATTGATTACTGCGTTGTTGGGTTTGGAGCTGGAAAGAAAGGCATTTCACTGTACTTGTGCACGTGACATAACTTGATACTTGAAACGGGCTTTTACACGCAGTAGCATGTGTGTGTGTTCAGTCACGTAGATTCAGTCGTGTGTGTGTGTGTGTGTTCAGTCACGTAGATTCAGTCGTGTGTGTGTGTGTTCAGTCACGTAGATTCAGTCGTGTGTGTGTGTGTTCAGTCACGTAGATTCAGTCGTGTGTGTGTTCAGTCACGTAGATTCAGTCGTGTGTGTGTGTGTGTTCAGTCACGTAGATTCAGTCGTGTGTGTGTGTGTTCAGTCACGTAGATTCAGTCGTGTGTGTGTGTGTGTGTTCAGTCACGTAGATTCAGTCGTGTGTGTGTGTGTGTTCAGTCACGTAGATTCAGTCGTGTGTGTGTGTGTTCAGTCACGTAGATTCAGTCGTGTGTGTGTGTGTGTTCAGTCACATAGATTCAGTCGTGTGTGTGTGTGTGTTCAGTCACGTAGATTCAGTCGTGTGTGTGTGTGTGTTCAGTCACGTAGATTCAGTCATGTGTGTGTGTGTGTGTGTTCAGTCACATAGATTCAGTCGTGTGTGTGTGTGTGTGTTCAGTCACGTAGATTCAGTCGTGTGTGTGTGTGTGTGTTCAGTCACGTAGATTCAGTCGTGTGTGTGTGTGTTCAGTCACGTAGATTCAGTCGTGTGTGTGTGTGTGTGTTCAGTCACGTAGATTCAGTCGTGTGTGTGTGTGTGTTCAGTCACGTAGATTCAGTCGTGTGTGTGTGTGTGTTCAGTCACATAGATTCAGTCGTGTGTGTGTGTGTGTGTTCAGTCACGTAGATTCAGTCGTGTGTGTGTGTGTGTTCAGTCACGTAGATTCAGTCGTGTGTGTGTGTGTGTTCAGTCACATAGATTCAGTCGTGTGTGTGTGTGTGTTCAGTCACGTAGATTCAGTCGTGTGTGTGTGTGTGTGTTCAGTGCTGGCACATGTAGTGCTATGTGTGTGAGAAATGTCCCAAAGCCACACTTAGGCAAAGGCCCGTCAACCTGTGGTCTATGTTACCGTCGACAACCCCAATTTACCACGGTTACCAGGATTAGGGTTACCCCCTAAATGACTTTACATCCAATCTATTCATTATCATATAAATTAATTAATGATGAACTTCAATCATGTGATGGGTTTAAAAAAAAAAGAAATTAAAAAAATCCATTCCTATCTTGTCTTGAAGACTTTTGATAACCTAAATTATGTAATATTGTTCAGAATTTTACAATTATTTTAATCTTCATCATAATGATAATGCTGTGAGGTTGGGGAATTCTTTTGTGGGCTATATCTTATTCATTGTAATTCAACCTCTATCTATCTAGACACTTGAAACCCTCTTTAAGAAATACCTGGAATAGTATAACAGTAATCCTTCTACCCATATTTTCTTATTGTTTTTTGCAATAATAATAATAATAAGAAAAAGTTGTGTGTAGTTCCAGTAGTTAGCTACATGGCTAAATTAGCTGCTGAAAACACTACCAAGATCTGAATTTAGTTCAGCTACCATCAAGCCACTGCAAAATGTAGTTAACTTACTAGTTAAACTACATGTAGTTCACTACTCCCCAACATGGTTGAAATCGATAGTCTTAGATTTGACAAAGGTGCTCTGGAAATCAGCCTAAAATGTACAAATGGCCGTCTCTGTGTCCCTTTCAGTGAAGGTGACCTTGGGGGCCTCTACTGTCTCTTCTTAGGCCCTAGAGCAAGGCACTTGCAATGCCAAGGGTCGAGGGTTTGATTGCCACTCAGGCACCCCACAGGAAGCTGCTGAGGGGGGAGGACGGCTCATAATAATGACCGGAACGGAGCGAATGGAATGGAATGGAATGGAATGGAACACCTGGAAACCAATGTCTTTGGTACATTTTAGTCATTTAGCAGACACTCTTATCCAGAGTGACTTACAGTTAGTGAGTGCATGCATTATTATTTTTTTAATACTGGCCCCCTGTGGGAATCAAACCCACAACCCTGGCGTTGCAAACACCGTGCTCTACCAACTAAGCTACATCCCTGCCAGCCATTCCCTCCCCTACCCTGGACCAATTGTGCGCCATCCCATGGGTCTCCCGGTCGCGGCCAGCTACGGCAGAGCCTGGATTTGAACCAGGATCTCTAGTGGCACAGCGATGCAGTGCCTTAGACCACTGCGCCACTCGGCAGACCTGGTACCAGTCCACCTATTTTCCGCTCCAGCCATCACCACGACCCCGTCCTCCCCAATTAAGGTACCACCAACCCCCTGTGGTATGCACGCATGACAAGTCGGGATAAAATGCCATATACTTTAAACTTTAAAACCATTAACATATCAACTTTAAATCCATTAATATACAACTTTTAAAGATGCACTATGCAGAAATCACTCCGCCATTTCCTGGTTGCTCAAATTCTAATAGTTCGCCTAATTTCAAAAAAGTATAGTGTAGAGAATCATTGTACCATTTTCATAACCAAAAATATGCGATTTTCAACTGTTTGAAGCTTGTGTACAAAACCGAAAGTAAAAGATGCAAAAACTAAACTTAAGAACGGGAAGCATAGAAATAGCGCACATAGAACAGATCTACAACGAGAATGACAGATCTATAACTCACTTTTCTATGTGGATTTGGTCGGGTCGGCCAAAAATGTACATGTTGCAGCTTTAAGTATTTTGTCTCTATGACTGCTGTCTGAGAGAATAGCTTGCCGCCGAGGTGAATTCCACGAACCAAACACCCCCACATACACACCGTGTCCCAGTCCCCGTCCCTGTCCCCGTCGGTACGAAACCAAACCAAACACTCCCTGAGCGGTGCACAGTCATTGGCAGCTTCTCGGTCTTACTGTGACACATGTACACATCAAATACCATCATCTTCATCATCATCATCATCATCATCATCATCACTATCAGTAGCAGCAGCATCCTCATCATCATCCATCACCATCGTCTTAGACTAAAAGATTCACTGTCGAAGTGCTTCTAAAGTTTTTTTGATATTTGGAGTTAGTCTTGTGACTTATTGAGATATATTTCACCATTAGGCCTACTGTTAAGAGGTATATAAACTACTTCAAATTAGAGTATTTTTTAAAGAGTAAGACTATTTAAAGAAAAACGATTTTATACGTAAAGGTCACAGAAAAACAGAGGAGAGAGACAGAGAGAGAGAGAGAGAGAGAGAGAGAGCTGTGTTCAAGGTCTGGGCCACTGCTCTGTGGTGTGTTAATGTCATCTTGTTTCCAGGATGACGAGGTGTGTGAGAGATCAGAGAACACACACACACAGAGGTGAGATCCGAGGTTTCGGCAGAGCGACAGCGGCCCACCACCGCTCTTATGACTCTCTCTCTCGCTCTCTCTCTCTCTCTCTCTCTCCCATTCTCTCTCTCACTCTCACACTCACACACACACACGCACCACACACAGACACACTCACAACACACATGCACTAGAGCGATGCCATATGTACAGTGTGTTGCCATTGATGTGATCATATGATGAAAGGATGAACGGTAAGTCTGCATGTCTTTGTGTTCTTATCTTCTTAGTGTTGTTGAGACGTTATATTGACGTTGTTGAGACGTTATATTAACGTTGTTGAGAGATTATATTAACGTTGTTGAGACGTTATATTAACGTGTGAATGGAGGGTTGCAAGTGCTGAAAACATGTACTGACTATCACTGATATGTGGTTGTCTCACCTAGCTAAGAGCGTCTGCTAGATGACTAGAATGTAAATGGAAAGTATATTGTATTGTAGCTAGTCTCATAGTCAGACACAAACAGAGATGTGGTGCTGGCGGCAACCTGCCTTGTTCTGTTTTGATCTGAAGCCAAAACAGTTCATTTCACACATATAACTTTGGAAAAACACAGACAAAAGGATTTAAAAAGGACGTTTTTTTGTTGTTGATTAAATGGAGATTTAAGTTATCTTGTAAAAAGGCCTTGCAGCCAAATCGTAACAAGACGTAATGAAAAAAAGTACTGCAGTCAAAATGATTTACCTACCTACGTTTATCTATGATACCCTACATGTCCCCAGGGTACAGATCCCCAGGGTACAGATCCCCAGGGGTACAGATCCCCAGGGGTACAGATCCCCAGGGGTACAGATCCCCAGGGTAGTCTAGTATAGATATATGATTTATCAATAAATCATCTGGTGATTCTGACCGTAGTCTGATATTACGGGTGTCCATGCTGGACTCTCCCCCGTAGTTCTGTTGTAATGCCGTTGGTGCTGTTTGTTCCATTATTGCCTCATAATATTGGTTTGAAAGTAGTATTTCTGTCTGTGTCCAATTTATGTTCCGTCTTGATTATGTTGTTTTCATTGTGTGCAGTGAGGCAGGTGTTGGTATTTAAAGCCATGTTTTAGGTGTTGGGCAAAACTCTGAAAAATTATCCCTCAAAATTCACAAATTAATTTAATTTAACTTGCACAATTCCAGTCCTTATGTCAGAGCAGCAACCTGTTGTTGTCGATTTTAAACATTCTTATTTTCAGGTGCAGTGTAGGGATGCTATTCTCCCAACGATGCACAGGTTGAAAAATGCATATTAAAATTGTTTGATAATATTTAAAAAAATATTTCGTACTTTTCTCCCATATTCAGTTGGCGTCTGAGAACCTGTTCAAACCTTGACCAGCGCCCGAGCCGAGAGTAAGTACCCTTTTCACTAATCAATACTTTTTATTTATCTGTGTAATAAACTGTTATTAGCAGTGACCGATCAAACAACACATTCCACTATGATTTTAGAATAATTGAACCACTACTTAATTAAGGCAAGTATATTATATTTCTGCGTAGACTATTCTGTGGCCTTTACCATCACCGTGACCTTGTGACCTTCAGTTCATTAGTGATTTAGGAATTCAATCCAATCTGCACTGAGGATGAAAAAAATATATATTTTATGTAATGAGATAAAATTCAAATTTCCAAAAGACAATATGTTGATGTAAAATGTAATGTGTTATCTGTTAATTGTATCTGGTAAGCATTGGACTCGGACAACATAAATTTGAAGTATATATATATTTATTCGCTGAAATTATAAAAAGTAATGAGAAATGTACAACCAAAAATATAGTTTCAGCTTTAGCTTTGGTCACCTGTGCATGGATTCTGTTAGTTTGGATCGTAATGGTCCTACACACAGTTCATACTGTGTGGAAAGCCACAGAACGTTCTAGATTAAACACAATACGAATAATTTATTTCCCTCTCTCACGGTTGTTTCTTGTGGTCCTCTGTAGCTCAATTGGTAGAGCACGGCGCTCATAACGCCAGGGTAGTGGGTTCGATCCCCTGGGACCACCCATATGTAAAAATGTATGCACACATGACTGTAAGTCGCTTTGGATAAAAGCGTCTGCTAAATGGCATATTATTATTTATTATTAAAGCCTAGCTCGAGAATAGAGACACAATCAAATAAAACAATCAAAATGGCACTGTATTGTCCGTGCCGGTGAAGCCCCGAGTCTCATGCTGTAATGCAATGGATCTTTAATTACAACACTATTAATACAAGTGAGTTACAATAACCGTAAAGATAATATTGATCACACCTCTCCTTTTTTCTTTCCGTCACTCTTTTTATCACTTATTTTCTTAGTGATGGCGGGATGAGAAACAAAAGAGAGAAAAAAGTTGTGTTCAAGTCTTTCCCCCTCCTCTGTACATTCTCTATTTATCTGAGATAAGTAGAGAATTGCCCCCACACTCTCTTCTTCTCTTCCTTTTAACAGTTTCATCCTCTGGTTTTTCCGCCTCAGCGTCTGTGCATCACACCGTTCAATAGTTTTTAGGATCTACAGTTTGATGAAAGTCTACTTTATTTACAAAACGTTTAACATTACTAATGGTCTGGATCCCCCAGTTACCCAGGGCCATGTGTATCAAGCGTCCCAGAGCAGGAGTGCTGATCTAGGACCAGGTGTAATCTCAGTCATATAATCTGACTCATTATGATCTAAAAGGCCAAACTGATCCTAGATCAACACTCCTACTCTGAGAGTCTTTCTGAATCTGTGTTAAAAGGCCAAAGGTTGAGAACCACCACGTCGTCCGTCGAGGACCAGAGCGGTAAGGTCAGTGTGCACCACCGGCCCATGGCTTCATCAGTTCTACTCATAATCTACGCTGTTATGAACCTGGTCACTCCTCCACTAGATGTTATGAACCTAGTCACTCCTCCACTAGATGTTACGCTAATAGTGAGGTTTCAGTGTGAAGTGTTCACACTGTACTGCTACACCACACCATTACCATGTACGGTATGAACCTACACACCTCACCTACACATAGAGATACCTGAGACCTTATCTCTTTCTCTCTCTCTCTTTCTCTCTCTTTCTCTCTCTCTCTTTCTCTCTCTCTCTCTCTCTCTCTCTCTCTCTCTCTCTCTCTCTCTCTCTCTCTGTCTCTCTCTCTCTTGCTCTCGCTCTCGCTCTTTCTCTCTCTCTCTCTTTCTCTCTCTCTCTCTCTCTCTCTCTCTCTCTCTCTCAATTCAATGTCAATTTTAAGGGCTTTATTGGCATGGGAAACGTATGTTAACATTGCCAAAGCAAGTGAAGTAGATAGTAAACAAAAGTGAAATAAACAATAAATATTAACAGTAAACATTACACTCAGAAGTTCCAAAAGAATAAAGACATTTCAAATGTCATATTATGTCTATATACAGTGTTGTAACAATGTGCAAATAGTTAAAGTACAAATGGGAAAATAAATAAACATACATATGGGTTGTATTTACAATGGTGTTTGTTCTTCACTGGTTGCCCTTTTCTTGTGGCAACAGGTCACAAATCTTGCTGCTGTGATGGCACACTGTGGTTTTTCACCCAGTAGATAAGGGAGTTTATCAAAATTGGGTTTGTTTTCGAATTCTTTGTGGATCGCTGTAATCTGAGGGAAATATGTGTCTCTAATATGGTCATACATTTGGCAGGAGGTTAGGAAGTGCAGCTCAGTTTCCACCTCATTTTGTCTCTCGCTCTCTCTCTCTCTCTCTCTCTCTCTCTCTCTCTCTCTCTCTCTCTCTCTCTCTCTCTCTCTCTCTCTCTCTCTCTCTCTCTCTTTCTCTCGCTCTCTCTTTCTCTCTCTCTCTCTCTCTCTCTCTCTCTCTCTCTCTCTCTCTCTCTCTCTCTCTCAATTAAATTCAATTCAAAGGCTTTATTGGCATGGGTAGGGGAGGGAATGCTGGCAGGGATGTAGCTCAGTTGGTAGAGCATGGCATTTGCAACGGCAGGGTTGTGGGTTCGATTCCCACGGGGGGGTTTTAAAAAATAAAATAATGTATGCACTCACTAACTGTAAGTTGCTCTGGATAAGAGCGTCTGCTAAATGTAATTTAATGATTTGGTTGGTTCAAATTGTGTTGCTGTCCTGGGTGGGGTCTGTTTGTGTTTGTGAACAGAGCCCTAGGACCAGCCTGCTTAAGGGACTCTTCTCCAGGTTAATCTCTCTGTAGGTCAGGGTTCTTCAATTCCGGTCCTGGAGGGCCGAAACGCTTCTGTTTTTTATTTCTACCTGGTAGTTAATTGCACTCACCTGGTGTCCCAGGTCTGAATTAGCCCCTGATTAGAAGGAGAGGATGAAAAACAGAGGTGTTTCGGCCCTCCAGGACCGGAATTGAAGAACCCTGCTGTAGGTGATATCTTTGTTATGGAAGGTTTTGGAATCGCTTCCCTTTAGGTGGTTGTAGAATGAGTCCCTAAAGATAACTGGACCATAGTGTGATAGATGAATCAGAACCTAAAGGTAACTGGACCATAGTGTGATAGATGAATCAGAACCTAAAGATAACTGGACCATAGTGTGATAGAGGAATCAGAACCTAAAGATAACTGGACCATAGGGTGATAGAGGAATCAGAACCTAAAGATAACTGGACCATAGTGTGATAGATGAATCAGAACCTAAAGGTAACTGGACCATAGTGTGATAGATGAATCAGAACCTAAAGGTAACTGGACCATAGGGTGATAGATGAATCAGAACCTAAAGATAACTGGACCATAGGGTGATAGAGGAATCAGAACCTAAAGGTAACTGGACCATAGGGTGATAGATGAATCAGAACCTAAAGATAACTGGACCATAGGGTGATAGAGGAATCAGAACCTAAAGATAACTGGACCATAGTGTGATAGAGGAATCAGAACCTAAAGATAACTGGACCATAGGGTGATAGAGGAATCAGAACCTAAAGATAACTGGACCATAGGGTGATAGATGAATCAGAACCTAAAGATAACTGGACCATAGGGTGATAGAGGAATCAGAACCTAAAGATAACTGGACCATAGGGTGATAGAGGAATCAGAACCTAAAGATAACTGGACCATAGTGTGATAGAGGAATCAGAACCTAAAGATAACTGGACCATAGGGTGATAGAGGAATCAGAACCTAAAGATAACTGGACCATAGGGTGATAGAGGAATCAGAACCTAAAGATAACTGGACCATAGGGTGATAGAGGAATCAGAACCTAAAGATAACTGGACCATAGGGTGATAGAGGAATCAGAACCTAAAGATAACTGGACCATAGGGTGATAGAGGAATCAGAACCTAAAGATAACTGGACCATAGGGTGATAGAGGAATCAGAACCTAAAGATAACTGGACCATAGGGTGATAGATGAATCAGAACCTAAAGGTAACTGGACCATAGGGTGATAGAGGAATCAGAACCTAAAGATAACTGGACCATAGGGTGATAGAGGAATCAGAACCTAAAGATAACTGGACCATAGGGTGATAGAGGAATCAGAACCTAAAGATAACTGGACCATAGGGTGATAGAGGAATCAGAACCTAAAGATAACTGGACCATAGGGTGATAGAGGAATCAGAACCTAAAGATAACTGGACCATAGGGTGATAGAGGAATCAGAACCTAAAGATAACTGGACCATAGGGTGATAGAGGAATCAGAACCTAAAGATATTGGCCTGTTGGAAACTACAACTCCCTACTACATCGCACAATTCAGGCTTCATCTGATTTATCTCTGGAGAAACTGCACATTGAGCTCGGCAGGTAGCCTAGCGGTTGGTAGCCTAGCGGTTGGTAGCCTAGCGGTTGGTAGCCTAGCGGTTGGTAGCCTAGCGGTTGGTAGCCTAGCGGTTAAGAGCTTTGGGCCAGTAGCCGAAAGATCGCTGGTTCGAATCTCCGAGTGAAAAATCTGTCGATGTGTCCTTCAGCAAGGCGCTTAACCCTAATTGCTTCTGTAAGTTGCTCTGCATAAGAGAGCTCACAGAACCCCCCCCCCCCCCCCCCCCAACAAAAACGGAATTCAAATAATTGAACCGACGTCGGTCAGTTAGTTTTTAAAAACCGATGAAATAACCGAACGTTTTGGTTAATCGTATTATTATTATTATTATTATTATTATTATTATTATTATTATTATTATTATTATACTTGTTCAGAATTACTGATCAAATGTTTTCACACTTTTACAGTGTTAGATTCATCAACTGTTGTACAATATGAAATAAAATACAGAACAAACTGAATTTTGCCTGCACTGAGCCTTCTAGAACTGAAACAGGGGGAAAGGAGTTGCAGACTTGTCAAGACAGAGATGTAGATGGAGGTAAGGAAGGGAGGAGGGAATGAGGGAAGGAGGGAAGGAGAGATAGAGAGAGTGAGGAAAAGACGGCAGAAAGTGTGTGTGTGTGTGGGCGAGAGTAGTGTGTTCGTTGGTTGGTTTAGAGGGTTCCCTGGTCCTCTCTTCCTCCCTCTCTCTCTGTCTCTCTGGGTAGAGAGTAGTGTGTGTGAGTGTGTGAGTGTGTGTGTGTGTGTGTGTTTGGGGTATCTCTGGGTGGAAGTGTGTTTGTGTGTGTCTCCTTCTTTCTGGGTAGAGACTTCCTGTCAGTAGACTTACCCAGAGAGCTCTGGTAAACAACTATGTTCTCTGGTAAACAACTGTGTTCTCATCTACACTGTGCCTACGCACACACACATACACACACACACACACACACACATACACACACACTCACACTCACACATACACACACACACACACACACACACACACACATACACATACACATACACATACACACACACTCACACATACACACACACACGCACACACACATACACACACACACACACACACACACATACACACACACACACACACATACACACATACACACACACATACACACACACTCACACATACACACACACACACGCACGCACATACACACACACACGTGCATACACACACACACGTGCATACACGTGCACACAACCTTTCTGATAATGATCTGATGAAAAATGGGTGAGAAAGAGAGAGAGAAAGAGAGAGAGAAAGAGAGAGAGAGAGAGAGAACGAGAGAGAGAAAGAGACAATGGAAGAGAGGTAAAGATGGAGAGAAGAAGGGAGATCCGTAACTATGTTTCCTGAGGATGTGGTTTTCACTGGGGGAGAAGGGGAGGGGTGAGGAGGGAGGAGGAGGGGAGAGGGGAGAGGGGAGAAGGGGAGGGGGGAGGAGGGAGGAGTGTCTCTGTGATAGCAGTGTTACCCGAGTTAACTTTTGATGGCCGACACCTGTGTGTGTGTGTGTGTGTGTAATAGAGAGAGAGATAAAAAAAAGTGTGTGTGTGTGCACGTGTTTGAGATATTTTGAGACCTTGTTTTGTTTGTGGAACAAACAAAGATATAAACTTATCAAGACAGAAAAAAAGACAAGAAACAAGGAAGAAACATCAAAGATAATATAGCTGCATGAAAAGTGAAGAAAGATGCCTAAAACTTAGTAAGAACGTAATCGCCACACTTCCTCCCCGCTCTCTCTTCCTCCTTTCTCTCTCTCTCTCTGTCTCTGAGTCATACTATCTTAACTTAACCTAATTACAATAGTAGAGAGAGAGAGCGAGCGAGAGAGAGAGAGCGAGAGAGACAGAGAGAGGAAGCAAGAAGCTGTGCATTGATGGGTTGTTGATTTGAACTGATATAATGACCCTGTTTCTATAGGCCATTTTCAGTGTGTGATATTTGTACTATGGCACCATGGCACTAAGTGTTATTGACTGAGTCAAAGTTGGGACTGTGTTTTCTCACTAGCGAAGATTGTGGTTTTTGTATTTGTTCCTGCTTCTCTAGGTAAGTTTACATATTAGGCCAACAGATCGATTGCCAGTGGTGGAAAAAGTACTCAACTGTCACACTTCAGTAAAAGTAAAGATACCTTGATAGAAAATGACTCAAGTAGAAGTGAAAGTCATCCAGTAAATATACTTAAGTATCAAAAGTAAATGTAATTGCTAAAATATATTTATGTAACAAAAGTGAAAGTATAAATCATTTCAAATTCCTTATATTAAGCAAACCAGACGGCACAATCTTCATGCTTTTTTCGTTTACAGATAGCCAGGGGCACACTCCAACACTTAAGAAATGAAGCATGTGTGTTTAGTGAGTCCGCCAGATCAGAGGCAGTAGGGATGACCAGGGACGTTCTCTTGATAAGTGCGTGAATTGGACCATTTTCCTGTCCTGCTAAGCATAACAAATGTAACAAGTACTTATGGGTGTCAAGGAAAATGTATTGAGTAAAAGGTACATTATTTCCTTTAGGAACGTAGTGGAGTAAAAGTAGAAGTTGTCAAAATATATAAATAGTAAAGTACAGATACCCAAAAAAAACTATTAAGTAGTACTTTAAAGTATTTTTTATTTAAGTACTTTACACAACTGTCGATTGCATGTTTAGATTAGAAATATACTCTTAATGTACTGCATGTTCTCTTCTCTCTCTTCTCTTTCACTACCCCTATCTCTTTACCAGGGGTGTAAAGTACTTAAGTAGAAATACTTTAAAGTACTACTTAAGTCGTTTTTTGAGGGGGTATCTGTACTTTACTTTACTATTTATAGTTTTGACAACTTTTACTTTTACTTCACTACATTCCTAAAAACAATAATGTACTTTTTACTCCATACATTTTCCCTGACACCCTAAAGTACTCGTTACATTTTTGAATGCTTAGCAGGACAGAAAATGGTCCAATTCAAATACTTATCAAGACAACATCCCTGGTCATCCCTAAGGCCTCTGATCTGGCGGACTTGTAAATTATGTCTGAGTGTTGGAGTGTGCCCCTGGCTATCCGTAAAATTTTAAGGAATTTAAAATTATTAATAATTTTACTTTTACTTTGGATACTTAAGTATATTTTAGCAATTACATTTACTTTTGATACTTAAGTATATTTAAAACCAAGTACTTTTAGACTTTTACTCAAGTAGTATTTTACTGGATGACTTTCACTTTTACTTGAGTCATTTTCTGTTAAGGTATCTTTTACTTTTACTCAGGTATGACAATTGTGTACTTTTTCCACCACGGCTCTTTACCTCTTCTCCCTCTTTATAACCCCTGTCTTTTCCCCTTGTTCCATCTCCTTCCCTCCTTCCCTCCTTCTCTCCTTCCCTCCTTCCCTTTTTCCTAGACTCCTTTCCCCCCCTTTTTTCTAGAGTCCTAAAGAACCACCATGTCTGCTCCGGCACCTCTTCATCTTTGTCACTAATGGTCCCTCTATCCCAGCACAGAACACACCCAGAGAGACTACACCATGGCTGACCGAACATCCCTCCAACCTCCAACCCCCCAGCCTTACCAGGACCCATACCTCCAGCATCACACCCACCTCTCCCACCACCTCCACCCAAGCATCGGGAGCCCCGGCCTGGGCCACACATCCTGCCACCAACCCCTGGAGCCCCAGACTCCCCTGGAGCAATATAGAGGGACTGGAATAGAGGCAGCACCCAGGACCACTCTCCCTGAGTCAAGCCCCTATTCTGGGGAGAGTAGGGACAGTTACAAGGGTGGGGGTGATGGAAGAGGAGGTTATGTAGACATTCATGGACATAGCAGAGGTGATAACTGTATTGATTTTGATGGTAGGGATGGTTGTTTTGGAGCGCAGAAAGCTAGCTTCTGTAATAGGGGCAGCCATTTTGAAGGTCAGAGCCTTGGCTATGCTAGCCAGAAGGATGAGGGCTGCGATGGGGATGACAGCAGCGTCAGCGGTAGTGGGGGTGATATTTACCACAGAACGGATGAGGGCTGTAACAGGGATGATGTCATTCACAGAACGGATGAAGGCTGTGACAGGGATGACTTCTTTCACAGAACGGATGAGGGCTGTAACAGGGATGACTTCTTTCACAGAACGGATGAGGGCTGTAAGAGCAGTAGGGATGATGTCTTCTACAGCAACAGTAGAGATCATGGGTGTGAGGAGAAAACGGATGAGGGGTCGAACACCAGGGATGAGGTCTTTCACAGAACGGATGATATCAGGAATGACATCTTTCAAAGAACGGATGAGGGCTGTAACAGGGATGATGTGTTCTACAGAACGGATGAGGGCTGTAACAGGGATGATGTGTTCTACAGAACGGACGAGGACTGTAGTAACAGGGATGATGTGTTCTACAGTAGAGATTATGTGTGTGAGGAGAGGGGAGATGGTAATAGTGATTATAGAGACACCACTACCGGTAGCCATGATGGTGGAAGTAATACTATAACTGGTCATCTCTATAATGGTACTGATAGCTTTGGCAATAGGGTTGATGATACAGGAAAGCGGGATAGTTTGAGAAGGGTTGATGATTTTGGAGGAGGCTGTGATGATTTTGGGGTTAGAAGGTCGAACCTGGATCCTCTAGAGGCCCAGTTGAAGCCTGGATGTTGGGTGGGTCCCTCTCCCCCAGAGCGGGGTGCTGTGGCTGGGGAGGGAAGGGAGAGGGGTGGGGGGTACCCCCAGGACTGGGCCTTTCTGTACTCCCATTCCCAGGCAGCAGGTGGTGCTAGTGGTGCTAGTGGTGGTGGTGGTGGGGTGTACCAGCAGAAACTGGACTCCTTCTCCGAGGCATTCTCCTTCAGACGCAACATCGCTGGCAGCAGAATTCTGAATGGGAATTCCGGAAGTGGGATTTTCGGATTCGGAGTGGGAGGAGGAAGCACGGGACGGCTCAAAACGAGTGCTTACGATTCGCACACAGACTCTTCCACTCTTCCTTCCCCTCCTCCTCCTCCTCCACCTCCCACACCCCTCCCCCCTCATTCACTCTCCCCTCCCAAACTCACCCTACCCCCCTCTCTCAGGACAGTTGGACTCACCCAGACCACAGGGGTGGGTTGTAGTGGAACAGTCCAGTTTTACCCCTCCTCTCTCCAGCCACTCCACTCCTCCAACCCCTCGGCCGTCATGTGGAAGCTCCCGCTCTCTCATTGGCTGCAGCAGTCAGGTGACGTGGGTGTCGTCGAGGGCAACCCGTCAAGCTCCGGCTACGTATACTGCCAGGAGGCGGTGTTTACTGGGAGACAGGTTCACCAGGACAATGGGTATAATGCAGGTATGGTGCTGTGTGGAAGAGTGTTCCACATCAGTTACAATAATAATAATATGCCATTTAGCAGACGCTTTTATCCAAAGCGACTTACAGTCATGCGTGCATACATTTTTGTGTATGGGTGGTCCCGGGGATCGAACCCACTACCTTGGCGTTACAAGCGCCGTGCTCTACCAGCTGAGCTACAGAGGACCATCATATGTTGTAACATGTGTCCAGTCTCCTCCTTACCTTCCCCTCTCTCTTCTGCTCACAGGTCACTATAGTCTTCAAACTCTGGTAGAATCATCCTTTGCCTCACCCC
>NW_028162287.1:10000-15000 GCF_964263955.1 Coregonus lavaretus | reverse complement strand
GCTGTTCTAGTGCAGGGTCCCTTGTCCATGAATGAGAAGATCATCAATGTGCTGTTCTAGGATGATAGTGCAGAATGCAGTGGAGAGCAAAGCAACCCCTGCGTCACTCCTATCACTGCACGAAAAGCGGAGTTTCTGGGTGAAATCGGATCTGCTATATTCCCGTGAAATTTGAGGTGCACGGTCGTGGGCGGGACTTTCCCAATGCGAGTGTGCGGACTCTTGTAGACCTCTGGGCATCCCCGACCACTTTTGTGATACGGGAATTTCTGGGATAGTACATTTCCAATTAGGTTTTCATACAGCATGGTACGTATAATTAGTGCGGCAGGTAGCCTAGCGGTTAGAGCGGTTGGGCCAGTAACCGAAAGGTTCGAATCCCAGAGCAGGCAAAGTGGAAATATCTGCCCATTTTGCCATTGAGCAAGGCAGTTAACCCCCAACAACAACTGCTCCCCTGGCGCCGATGACTAAGGCGGCCTCCCGCACCTCTCTGATTCAGAGGGGTTGGGTTAAATGTTGAAAACACATTTAGGTTGAATGCATTCAGTTGTGCAACTGACTAGGTATTCCCTTTCTCTAATATGTTACTGGAAATATCCGCACCGCGCATGTAATGTAAATTCTCAACTGCCAGAGGCGAGTGCCTCTCTACCTCATGTCATGGAAGAGAAGCCCGGAGAAAAGATGCCAACTCTGTGTCTCCTTATTCATCCTGTTTTCAGGTTTGTAACATTTATAAACACTGTTTCATTTTCAAAAGCTAGAGATAAGATGTTTATCTAAACTGTGATGAGTCTGCTGGTAATTTTGATGTATACTTTTAAGTGTTTTGCCCGAGTGAAAAACAACTGCGATTTTCTTATTCATATGAGTGTAGCCAAGCTAAGCTAACTACCTTTGTATGTAAGTTAATGAGCACAAGATGGCATCTCAGATGATTTTTTATTTATGTTATAAATGTTTGTACATATGAACAACATTGTATGAACAACACTAATTATATTTAATTTGTATCTTAACAGTTGCATGCTAATTGCAATCCGCTAACATTAGCTAGCTCAGCACTAGAAAACCTACCATTTCTCCCTACTAGCTAGCTACTCTTAGCTTATGTTGTTGTTGGCTAGCGGTTCACGGGTTTTTGTTACATTTAAAACACAGGCCTCTTCTGTAATTTGTTTGTACTGTTGTACAAACTGTTGTTGTCCATATAATGCATGGGTGTATATTAAGTGGTTTTGCATAGCACCATCTTTAGTGATAAAGTAGGTAACACTAGCTAGGTAACTAGCTAGCTAACTAACCCGGTTCAAACCCTGATGGGTCATACTGTACATACACACCTAGTAAGACATACATTTTTTGCAAAGGCAATTAGCTAGTAAATTTCTTCTAGAGATTGTTGAATTGAGTTGTAACATTTATACAAACGTAACACTTTTGCATTCTCTCTTGACACACAGATTTTTATCTCCCAGCTCAAGGTGTCTGTGCGATGTCAAAAGAGCAAAGAACACGTCACCCGGATGTTAATGTTGTGTAAAATGTTCTCTATTCATTCAAACACTGAAAAAGAGTGAAACTCTCAAAGGTATACTCAGTGCACATTTTACATACAATAGCAAGGCTCTGCGAAAGGTGGCCTAGCCACCAAAACAACAGAAAATTTACCTTGTGCTTGTATCCGTTGCAGGTTCTCGTGTCGCCTATTTACCAGACCGTGAGGCGGCCGTATCTCTCAGGTTTACCTGGGAACAGAAGGGACACAATCTTGGAGAACCATGCAAAGAAGGGTCACCAAGAGGAGAGAGAGAGAGTAAACCTTTTTGTAAAAGTAAGTTTCTGTGTAACACTAGGTCTGTTACTCCTGTGTTACTCCTGGTCCTCGGAAGAAAAAAGGGCAGACATGGTCCTATTTCATGTTTCAAGTTCTAGATTTGAGTCTAGAAGAGTAGAATGAAAACAATAGTTGAATTCCACCCACCTGGTCTAGAGTGGCTGCTATATCCCTGTAGTTCCATTAATCACCTGGTCTAGAGTGGCTGCTATATCCCTGTAGTTCCATTAATCACCTGGTCTAGACTGGCTGCTATATCCCTGTAGTTCCATTAATCACCTGGTCTAGAGTGGCTGCTATATCCCTGTAGTTCCATTAATCACCTGGTCTAGAGGCTGCTATATCCCTGTAGTTCCATTAATCACCTGGTCTAGAGTGGCTGCTATATCCCTGTAGTTCCATTAATCACCTGGTCTAGAGGCTGCTATATCCCTGTAGTTCCATTAATCACCTGGTCTAGAGTGGCTGCTATATCCCTGTAGTTCCATTAATCACCTGGTCTAGAGTGGCTGCTATATCCCTGTAGTTCCATTAATCACCTGGTCTAGAGTGGCTGCTATATCCCTGTAGTTCCATTAATCACCTGGTCTAGAGTGGCTGCTATATCCCTGTAGTTCCATTAATCACCTGGTCTAGAGTGGCTGCTATATCCCTGTAGTTCCATTAATCACCTGGTCTAGACTGGCTGCTATATCCCTGTAGTTCCATTAATCACCTGGTCTAGAGGCTGCTATATCCCTGTAGTTCCATTAATCACCTGGTCTAGACTGGTTGCGATATCCCTGTAGTTCCATTAATCACCTGGTCTAGAGTGGCTGCTATATCCCTGTAGTTCCATTAATCACCTGGTCTAGAGTGGCTGCTATATCCCTGTAGTTCCATTAATCACCTGGTCTAGAGGCTGCTATATCCCTGTAGTTCCATTAATCACCTGGTCTAGACTGGCTGCTATATCCCTGTAGTTCCATTAATCACCTGGTCTAGAGGCTGCTATATCCCTGTAGTTCCATTAATCACCTGGTCTAGAGGCTGCTATATCCCTGTAGTTCCATTAATCACCTGGTCTAGAGGTTGCTATATCCCTGTAGTTCCATTAATCACCTGGTCTAGACTGGCTGCTATATCCCTGTAGTTCCATTAATCACCTGGTCTAGAGGCTGCTATATCCCTGTAGTTCCATTAATCACCTGGTCTAGAGGCTGCTATATCCCTGTAGTTCCATTAATCACCTGGTCTAGAGTGGCTGCTATATCCCTGTAGTTCCATTAATCACCTGGTCTAGAGGCTGCTATATCCCTGTAGTTCCATTAATCACCTGGTCTAGAGTGGCTGCTATATCCCTGTAGTTCCATTAATCACCTGGTCTAGAGGCTGCTATATCCCTGTAGTTCCATTAATCACCTGGTCTAGACTGGCTGCTATATCCCTGTAGTTCCATTAATCACCTGGTCTAGACTGGCTGCTATATCCCTGTAGTTCCATTAATCACCTGGTCTAGAGTGGCTGCTATATCCCTGTAGTGCCATTAATCACCTGGTCTAGACTGGCTGCTATATCCCTGTAGTTCCATTAATCACCTGGTCTAGACTGGTTGCTACATCCCTGTAGTGCCATTAATCACCTGGTCTAGAGGCTGCTATATCCCTGTAGTTCCATTAATCACCTGGTCTAGAGTGGCTGCTATATCCCTGTAGTTCCATTAATCACCTGGTCTAGACTGGTTGCTACATCCCTGTAGTGCCATTAATCACCTGGTCTAGAGGCTGCTATATCCCTGTAGTTCCATTAATCACCTGGTCTAGACTGGTTGCTACATCCCTGTAGTGCCATTAATCACCTGGTCTAGAGGCTGCTATATCCCTGTAATTCCGGTAATCACTAATTGCTGTATTTTGTTGGAACACTAATTGACTCTGTATTAAAACGGCATTGACTGTTTTATTGAAAATAACAGTAATCGTGAGCTTGGTGCACGTTTCCTACTCTAGACCACATGCCTCTAGCTCTGTGCAATGACAGTACCACATGCAAAACTTGTAGTATATCGCGTTTGATTATATCTACCTTTGGGTAGGTGTTTGTGGGTGATGCATCCAGTGCATGTAGCCAGGCATGTGGGAGCCCCTTTCAACCAGGTGGATGGAATTCAACTATTGTTTTTACAATAGTCCAATAATACCAATAATCTCAGTCATTTTTACAAGATAATCAAAAACGGTTTGAGGGAACTGCAATCAAGGTAAGTGATAAGGTTGGATCTCCTCTTTGCTATCTCTCAGTCTGGGCTTGGTAGGTTTGGTGGGGTTAAAGTTCAGATTCTATATGAATTACATGTCCATTCTGGTGTTCGAATTCCTAATTCTATGATTACTTGTACAGTATATGAATATGCATGACTTGAATCTGTTGCATTCGCTCACTGTGTTCTATTGGTTCTAAAAGCACGGTTGCGAGTGCTTGCAGAGGGCGAGAGAGACATTTGGAGAGGAGTTAAATGTGGGCCTGATGAGGGCGGATGGACTGCAAAACGGCAAACCGGTGTGCTTCGTCAAGCCCCCCCCCCCCCCCCCCTACTTCCGGAGTGAGGCGCTCACTGCCCTTAGTCAAGAACCGCTTGGAGAGGGATCAGAGCTACTTGACGAGTCACAGCACATGGACCGTGTCTGGGGAGTTTTCATCAAGGCAACCTATATCCCACGGACCCCTCAACTGTATAGCCACCCCAATGGAGGCTTGCCCTGGACCAAGCTGGATGACTCCTGTCAGTACTGTGCTTGATTCTTTTGAAAACACTTATTATTGCTCTTTGAATTTTGAATATTCTCATTCATATTCCTCTCTATGAGGTACGTCCCCCCCACCCCTCATTTAACCCATGTTAGCAGGTAAGTACCACATTTGACATTCAAAGATTAATAAAAGTTATTTCAAAAGAATCGAGCAGAGTACTGGCAGGATTCATCCAGCTTGGTCCAGGGCTAGCCTCCATGGGGGTTACTTTAGTTTCAGGCCCTGATTAACCTTAAATGCAGATACTATTATCTGCCTTCTCCGGCACCACTGAAATGAATTGTCATCCTTCAAGAAGTGCATTTGTGTGTTTTAGTCAAGGAACTAAGAGTTGTTTTAGTATAGCGATGTCGTGAGGTGCTGGAAAAAC
>NW_028162287.1:0-5000 GCF_964263955.1 Coregonus lavaretus | reverse complement strand
AACCTAAACATTACGAAACTTCTATTAGATCAAATAAGCCTTACTTAACAAATTAGCGATCGCATTTATTGTTGACCAAATCCGACGCTATCTCATAAACCTTGATACAAAAAAATCTCCACTTGGTCTGCTTATTGCTATATTCTCTCGTTGACAGATTTTGACGGGAGTGGAGCCTCTCGCTTAGCCTCTTCCTCTCTGGTAGCATTCTAGAATCAGAACAGACATACATAATTAAATTCCTTTCTATACTGCTTGGTTTTGGTACGGTCAAAGGCATGTGATTAAGAGTTATAGATTTGTACAGTTTTTGTATTAAGTATTTAAATGCTTTGAGTTTCATAAAAAAAAAAAAAAAAAAACGTTTTTTTTTTGTATCTTCCTCCATTTTCCTTTCACACACACATGAACACACTCAACCATCAGAGGGTAGATATTGACATAGATGGACTAATATTGACAGGGGGTGCACATTCTGTCTCTACAGCTCTCTTAAGTGGTTATGGTCCTAGGCGATGTTGTGTAAGTTTCAGTTGATGGTTAACTGTGGCTGCGTACCCAAATGGCACCCTATCTCCTATTTAGTGCACTACTTCTGAACAGGGCCCATAGGGAATAGGGTGGGATTTGAGATCAGGCTGTGTGCGTGTCTCTGGCCTCTTTTCTGTAGCCAGGTAGCCAGATGCTGGGGTCAACTGTGACATCACAGGACTCTAGAATGAATAGGGTTCCGGGAAGGAATATAAGGAGGGGACGAGTGTTCCAAAAGAGTTTAAGTCGTAAACAACAAACGTGAACAATCATCACAGCCAATCAGCGTACAGACGCCTCTTAATCAGCCAACCAATACCCACCTGGACAGACAGGCAAGCCTATCAGCATAGAGTAATCCCTCATATCAACCCCAAGCCCCACCCCATTCCAACTCGAGAAGAGGAAGATGATGTAAAGCCAGTCTTGTGGAAATTAGTTGATTATTAGTTGGTGGTGGTGTAAGACTAAATAAAACATGTAATGCTAGCCTTTAAGATTACATGAAAATATTCCTTGGTCTGTGTGTACGAGGTGATCAAAGGTTAGTTGTTATGGTCAATTGTTATGGTCAGTTGTTATGGTTAGTTGTTATAGTCAGTTGTTATGGTCAGTAGTTATGGTTAGTTGTTATGGTCAGTTTTTATAGGTAGTTATGGTCAGTTGTTATGGTCAGTAGTTATGGTTAGTTGTTATGGTCAGTTTTTATAGGTAGTTGTTATGGTTAGTTGTTATGGTTAGATGGTATGGTCAGTTGTTATGGTCAGTTGTTATGGTTAGTTGTTATTGTCAGTTGTTATGGTCAATTGTTATGGTCAGTTGTTATGGTCAGTGGTTATGGTTAGTTGTTATGATTAGTTGTTATGGTTAGATGTTGTGGTTAGATGTTATGGTCAGTTGTTATGGTCAGTGGTTATGGTTAGTTGTTATGGTCAGTTTTTATAGGTAGTTGTTATGGTTAGTTGTTATGGTTAGATGTTATGGTCAGTTGTTATGGTCAATTGTTATGGTCAGTTGTTATGGTCAATTGTTATGGTCAGTTGTTATGGTCAGTGGTTATGGTTAGTTGTTATGATTAGTTGTTATGGTTAGATGTTATGGTCAGTTGTTATGGTCAATTGTTTTGGTTAGTTGTTATGGTTAGATGTTATGGTCAGTTGTTATGGTCAATTGTTTTGGTCAGTTGTTATGGTTAGTTGTTTTGGTCAGTTGTTGTGGTTAGTCATTGTTGTCAGTTGTTATTGTCAGTTGTTATGGTTAGTTATTTTGGTCAGTTGTTATGGTTAGTTGTTTTGGTCAGTTGTTGTGGTTAGTCGTTGTGGTCAGTTGTTATTGTCAGTTGTTATGGTTAGTTGTTTTGGTCAGTTGTTATGGTTAGTTGTTATGGTTAGTTGTTATGGTCAGTTGTTATAGATAGTTGTTATGGTCAGTTGTGATGGTCAGTTGTTATGGTTAGTTGTTGTGGTTAGTTGTTGTGGTTAGTCGTTGTGGTCAGTTGTTATTGTCAGTTGTTATGGTTAGTTGTTTTGGTCAGTTGTTATGGTTAGTTGTTATGGTTAGTTGTTATGGTCAGTTGTTATGGTTAGTTGTTATGGTCAGTTGTTATGGTTAGTTGTTATGGTCAGTTGTTATGGTTAGTTGTTTTGGTTAGTCGTTACGGTCAGTTGTTATGGTTAGTTGTTGTGGTCAGTTGTTATTATTAGTTGTTATGGTCAGTTGTGATGGTTAGTTGGTAATGTCAGTTGTTATTGTCAGTTGTTATGGTTAGTTGTTATAGTCAGTTGTTATGGTTTGTTGTTACGGTCAGTTGGTATAGTCAGTTGTTACGGTCACTATGGTCAGTTGTTATGGTTATTATGGTCAGTTGTTATGGTTGGTTGTTCTAGTTAGTTGTTATGGTTAGTTGTTCTAGTTAGTTGTTATGGTCGTTATAATTAGTTGTTATGGTTAGTTTTTATCGTTATTTGTTATGGTCAGTAGTTATGGTCGCTATTGTCCGTTGTTATGGTTAGTTGTTATGGTCAGTTGTTATAGTTAGTTGTTATGGTTAGTTGTTATGGTTGGTTGTTATGGTTAGTTGTTATGGTCGTTATAGTCAGTTGTTGTTATAGTTAGTTCTTATGGTTAGTTGTTATGGTTGTTATAGTAAGTTGTTATGGTTGGTTGTTATTGTCAGATGTTATGGTCAGTTGTTATGGTTAGCTGTTATGGTTGTTATAGTCAGTGCTATGGGTCGTTTTTTTGGTTAGTTGTTATAGTCAGTTGTTATGGGTCGTTTTTTTTTGTTAGTTGTTATAATCAGTTGTTATGGTTAGTTGTTATGGTTAGTTGTTATGATTAGTTGTTATGGTCAGTTGTTATGGTCAGTTGTTACGGTTAGTTTTTATGATTTGTCGTTATGTTCAGTTGTTATGGTCAGTTTAGGGTATGATTTGGTAACGTAAAAGCCTACCAGATGATAACAGGTGCACACAGGTGTGGAATGCTGCAGGTGGTGCCAACTAACAGTGATGCCAACCAAAACAATGTAGATGCCAACCTAATGCTAGGTGTGCTATTCTAACTGTATTATATAAGTGTATTATATAAGTGTTATTAATAGTCATTAACAACTGTTTACGACTGTTATTCTGGGAATACTATTCCTAACCTTAGCCAGGTGATTACAGGTCAGCTATACAGCTGTGCCAGCCGTAGAGATGGATACAGATCACCGCTTGGAAATAACCCGTTTGTGCGTGGACATTGCCATTGAGCGCGTCCACCATTTTAAGTAGTCAACTGGGTGGGACTTCCTCTGGGTTAAGGTAGGATCACATGATTCCATCCAGGTCATCAGGAGGGATCAGCCAATTCATTATATTCTTGAGCAAACCTTCCATAACTGCAGGTGGCAGTAAATCGGCCAACCTTGGATTTTATACCTGTTCCAACAACACACTCCAGGTGGCAGTAAATCGCCAAACTTGGATTTTTATACCTATTCCAACAACACACTCCAGGTGGCAGTGTGCACCCTTTCAGTTTGTTTTAACAAACTCATAGAAGTAGTAGAAGAAGAAAATTGCCTACTTCAAAATGGAGATGGCCTCAACGGCGCTGCCCGTGTGCTCACAGACGCCATACTGAGGCAGATACAAAGATGAGTCCTGTCTCGTAAGTCTATGGTGCCAACCCACAGTGATGCCAACCTAAACAGCATAGATGCCAACTGCCACGTCTAATGGCAAGGTTAGGTTTCACTTGTAGGTATTGTCAATTGTTTACTAGGTAAAACCTGATGTTAGATCGTGCACTGAGGATAATCTGTGATGATGGTGTTGGCTAATGTTCAGTAGTGACCTTAACCCGACACCTAGCAGCCTCGTCAAGAGGTTCTGAACTGTTGGTGTAACGGCTAAGGTGTTGGGTTGACAGTCACTGGATGGAGGGGAGAGGGGAGGGGAGGGGAGGGGAGGGGGAGGGAATGAGTTACTACACAACACATGACCACCCCTCAGACCCTGGTTCCTCTCTACCCAGTACAGTCAGTAGAGGACTGGCCACCACTCAGAGCCTGGTTCCTCTCTACCCAGTACAGTCAGTAGAGGACTGACCACCCCTCAGAGCCTGGTTCCTCTCTAGGTTCATCCTAGGTTCCTGCCTTCTACAGAGTTTGTCCTAGCCACCGTGCTTCTACATCTGCATTGCTTGCTGTTTGGGGTTTTAGGCTGGGTATCTGTATAAGCACTTTGTGACAACTGCTGATGTTAAAAAGGTCTTTATAAATACATTTGATTGATTGAATTGACGTAGAATGGAACTCTTCAATAACACATATGTGCAATAGTGTGTATGTGTGCATGTGTTTATTTTTGTTTGTGTGACTGTAAACTTTTGTGCGTATTTAGTCTGGGGTTGCCTTGAGGTAAAATGTCTCTCTCTGTGACGCAGAATAACTCAACTAATGTATCAAGTACAGAACAAACTCCCATTCAACCCTTATCTTCTTCTGTCCTCCTCTTTCTCTTCCTCCCCCATTTCATCGCTCCCTCTATTCCTTATTCACCCTCCTTCTCCCTCCCTCCCTCCCCTCCCTCTCCTCTCCTCTCCTCTCCTCTCCTCTCCTCTCCTCTCCTCTCCTCTCTCCTCTCCTCTCCTCTCCTCTCCTCTCCTCTCCTCTCCTCTCCTCTCCTCTCCTCTCCTCTCCCTCCTCTCCCTCTCCCTCCCTCCTTTTTCCCTCTTTCAGTGTAATCCTCAGCTCTCTCTGATTGGTTGTGACGAGAAGGGGGTTTGTACTGTGTACAATTGCAGATTGGTAGATAGGATAAAAGATGAGAGAGAGAGAGAGAGAGAGAGAGAGAGAGAGGGGGGGGAAGAGACAGAGACAGAGAGAGAGAGAGAGAGAGAGAAAGAGAGAGAGAGAGAGAGAGAGAGGAGAGAGAGAGAGAGAGAGAGAGAGAGAGAGAGAGAGAGAGAGAAGGGGAAAG